>NW_020272589.1:0-8860 GCF_003268045.1 Sipha flava
AAAAAAAAAGATAATTTACGGTTTATGAACATAATATATATTAAATGTACTTACCTTCGTGTTACAGTTGTAGGTGGTTTTATACTATGTATAGTTTTTAAATGTCTGCCCAAAGATCCTGTTGTTCCACCAATACAACAAAATTCATTGTTTTCATTTTCGGTACACAAATCACAGTAAGCTTTATCGCCATGCCGTTTAGCATACAGCCACACCCAACTTTTACACTTATTACTCATCTTATGAATTAATAAAATAGTTATCTATTGTTATTTGAGTATGGAAACATATGACAATGTACAAGACGTGAACATCACTCCAAATTAAAGAACCCAACTCGTAATTTAAGTTTTATTAATAAAACGTATTTACGAATTTGCGATAATGTTGTTATCTTCACTATTAAATATCTATCATACTCGTTAAAGTTGCTTCAAGGACGTCGTTCCATAAATTAAAGTTAAAAATATTAACTCTAGACTTTGATGAGCTTGCCGTACTGGTTTCGTCTATCAGTTAGTAAATGTCAATTATCGGCCGATAACAAACAATATAAAAGACAAAATAACTCAGTACACGAAAATTGTATAGCACACGTCAGAATAACATGGCAATATTATTAATAAAAAAATAAAAAGTTTCTGGACTTTAAATACACGGGTATCTGGACCTTTAATACACGTGTATTAAGATACATGTGTACACGAACTTTAAAAACACGTGTAATTAAATACACGGGTATTACTACATTTTATTGTACATGTTCGGACTACGTGTACACGTGTATATCAATACACGTACCAAACCGAGAGCCCTAGTTTGAACATACACGATTAGAGTGATCAATTCGATAAGCGAAAAAAGATAATATCATGTCTATTGTTATGAACATTTTATCACAATGAACAAAAAAAAAACCGTGAAGTGTATACGGCCCGTAGTATAAATATAAATTTCGAATGTACCCACAAGTTGAAAAGGTTAGGCACGCTTGGTATAAAACTTAATAAGAGTAATTGGCAGATTATTTCATCACATTAAGATTATCACTGTCTCGATAAGGTGACGTGAGGATTTTCCACCACACCGATAATCAGTCTTGAATTGTACTCATCGCAATATTACCACATTGTAAAAACAGTAAAGTTAAAGTACAAAAGTATATTACATGAAACCAGTTGCTCGCAGACACTTGTCTGCATTTTATTCTATGCTCCGTGATTCTCCGTGGTCTTTTCTGTGTTTAATTTTGTGTTCTATGCATAGTTATTTGTTCGGTTTTTTGCGTTTTTTTGTGTGAAGCGTGATTTTTTGAGTTCTTTCATTATCATGGATGATATTAAGAATGATATTAAAGTGGGCCAAATATTCAACAGTTATGAACAATTTTTTGAAACTTTTAAAACGTTTTGTGATGAGAATTACCAACCGTTAATTGTTACCAACAACAATAAGCGTCAAGTTACAATTCTTTGCCGACATGGTTACAACCGGCCTTCAAATAGTACAGGTAAACGAACTAAACTACACTACAATTACATTGGGTGCAAAGCTAAAATTACCTGTTTCAAGCCTGCTAACTCTACTCGGGTCAAGATAACGAGTGTTAGTTTAGAACATAATCACGAAATAAGTAGGTCTGCGTTTAGAACGACTAGAATGAAACTCACTGGTGAACAGAAAGACGTGTTGACAGATCTTCACGACGCAAACTGTAAAGTCAGTCAGATCAGTCGTGTATTTCAAAGTAAATTTGACAAAAAACTTTCATCGCAAAAAATTCGAAATTTGCTTCAAAAGTTAGTTCCCAAATCGTCCGATGAATCGGAACTGCAGATGTTTCTGGAAGGAATTGAGGAAGCGGGAGGTGACGTAGTCAGTAAATTAGATGTTGATGGAAACGTTTCAGTGCTTTGTTTTAGTTCAAATATTATGAAAAAATCTTTTGAAGCTTCATGCTCAACTGTCGTTCAAATTGACACATCGTTTGATTTTGACATGTCCAAATATAAATTGTGTGGCTTTTGTTATCTCAATCCTACTACCAATAAAAGTGAGATGTGTATGCTGGCGTTTCTATCTGAAGAGACCAGCAGTAATCTCCGCATAGCTTTTTCAGTTTTTAAAACGATATGCACACAAGATACGAATATTTTCATAGTTGACAAAGATTTTAATGAAATTTCTGTTTTGAAGGAAGTGTTTGAAAAAGCAACCATTTTACTATGCACATTTCATGTAATAAAATATGTTAAAAATCTTGTAGCAACAGCACCCATAGTGGTTGAAATTAAAATGAAATTATGAGTAAATTCAAAAATATGTTGTATGCTCAAAGTGAAAAGCTCTACGATGAAAATAAAAATATTTTTCTCGCTTCAGTTAATGATATTCAGGTTCGAGTCAACATGAAGTACATTTCACTAAAAGACCAATTCAACAACAATTGGGACAGTTGCAAAAACATGTGGGTTAAATGTTTTAGAAATAACCTTCCGACGTTAGGAGACAACACAAATAACAGAATTGAAAGATCTTTTTGGACATTAAAACAAAGTCTTCATACAAGGTTCTCTTCGCTTCCTGAAATTTCTCAAAGTATCGTTCATCTTGTATCGTTCTGCTCAGAAAGACTTACTGAATCCACTTCTACGGCAAATCTCAGATCGCTGAAAATACATGACAAAGACACTAACATCTGTAAATTAAATGCTGAAGCATCACTTGCCTTGAATGACCGTGGTTGTGTACTTTTTCATAAAAGCTTGAAAGCTTAACAAGACCGGAAAGAGTTTATGAAGTTGGAATGTGGAGATGTACGAGAACGATATGAAGAGGATGAAGTCGTTTATAAATGTTCGAATATTGAATGTACCTGTACGTTCTATGCTAACAATCAGTCTCCATGCCGCCATATACTACTAATAAGAGAACAACAATGTGGGTCACTCTCAGCCGTTTTCGAATTGTCTCTGTTTCATAGTCGTTATCATCAACGAAGAAATGTAGAGCTTAATTATACAGCTACGCGTAATTTAGATGAAATAGAAGATCAAGTACAACTAGGTGAGATAGAAAATAGAGTACGTCTAGATGAGGAAGAAGTTCCGGTATTGAGTAACCGTCAAAAATACAATATGATGTTGCCTATCGCCCTCAGCATCGCTAGCCTATCTGCTTGCCATGGAACAGACCAATTTCAAGCTTACCTTAAGGGTATGAAAGAAATTGAACGTATCATACGATCTGGTTCTGAAATTGAAAATTGTTCATTACTTGCAGCGAGCGCTTGTGCATCTATAGAAACTAAACCAAAGTCAACACTCGCAATCGAATTCGAACCTCCAGTACAACAAACATTGAACGAAGAGGACAATAGCGAAGGAACATCAACCACACTTGAAGACGAAAGCAAGCCTGCTGATCTATCTGGACGATTACTACTGAAGTTTAAGGATAAATTGAAAGTTAGAGGTAGACCCAAACGCGCATTAAAACAACTTTGCTCCTTCAATAAAACAAGTGTTGATAGAGCCACTAAAAAAAAACATAGCAGTGAGCCACCCTCAAAAAAACAAAAAAAGTGATGAAGGTAATACCTTATAATACAGGTAATAACTTATAATAAGTGACAGCATATCAAATTGTTTGATATATATATATATATATATTCTATTTGACGCATTTTATTCATGTAATAAAATATGTAATATTGTAATAAATAATATGACGTAATAAACCTTAAAAAAATTTAATGATTTTCATGTCTGAATGATTTTGACGCAGTACCTGCATATAACGTTTTATACGTAGGTACCGTACCTGCATATAACGATTTATGCGTAGGTACCGTACCTGCATATAAACACAACCTAAAAACAAAATAAAACAAAAAATATCTGTATAGAAAAAATTTAAAACAAGTCATTTCACTTATTATGATAGTAAAAAATTAAAAATGTACCAAACATAAATTGAATAGGGAAATAATATTCACCAATAAACTCTTATGAGAAATAACCAATAAAATTATAACAAAGTAAATAAAACTTTTAAATAGCTAAAATAATAATAAAAAGAAATAAAAAGTCAAAATTATATGAATGTTTTTCTATTTTGTATGATAACTTGTAAAACAAACTCTACTTTTTCCACAACATAAACTTATGTCACATTTACTACATTTGATCCAAGTGTAACTATCACAACCTGGCATTTTACACCTGGTTTTTGTAGTTCTATCAATTGGCCAGTGTTGAATTCCATCAAGTCTTACATCTTTAGTCGGTGCTAATTCTCCTTTTTTTGTTCTTAATTTTCTTTTTCTTTCAATATTATTTTCAATTTCTTTTGATGGGCGTCCCCGTTTTGGTGTAATAACTTGTCCAACTTTACACAAAGATATTGCTAACTCTTTTCTAAATTGCACTAAAGTCAATGACTTATTTTCACCTTTAGCTTCTTGTATTCTTTTGTGTAATAGCCAAGAATTAACTATTGTAACATCTAACAAATTATAAAACAGTCTAATATACCACTTGCGGCTTCTTGTTTTTATCTTATGGCGTCCCAATAAACCGTCCAACAAGTCAACACCACTCATATGTTTATTATAAGTTTTTATTATAGCTGGACAGTCAACTTCATTATGTTTTTTTAATTTTTTATCAAAACGTTTAACTTTCACAATAGGATCAGCTCCAACAAATGTTGATAATAAATTAACAACTTTAGTGTCCTTCCATACTACAGCTATTATATCAGTTCCTTTGACTTTTGTGACACAACTACCTATTGTCCCCCTTGGATTTTTTTTTTAAAACTTCATCACTTGGAAGTTTGACATTTTTTAGTCTGTTTCTCCTTACAGTACCAAGTGAATAAATAGACTGTCTTTTTAAAAATACTAATAATGGAAGTGAAGTATAATAATTATCAAAAAAAACTTTAAAATTTTCATTTTTTGGAATAACTCTACATAAACGCACAACTATATTGGAACTTGCTCCTAAATCAGGTTCTTTTTTTAAACGAAAACATTCTTGATTTTCTTGACCACTACAAACTTCAAAATTGTATGCAAACCCAGAGACCCCACATAATACACAAAGTTTATAGCCCCATTTGTGTGGTTTGTTTGGAAGATTCACTTTAAGAGCACTTCTTGCTTTGGTACTACATAATTGTTCATCAACAGATAAATTTTCTTCTAGAGGAACTGTTAAAAATCTTTTTCTTAATGTTTCTATTACAGGTCTTATTTTAAATAATTTATCACGATTAGGTCCCATAGACATTAAATTATTATCATTAAAATGTAAAGTTTGCCTAATTTTTTCAAATTTATTAACAGTCATAGTTTCTTGTACTAAATTATTACCTAAAGTAGGACACCAATAATGCCTAACATTTGTTATATTAACCAGACTCATCAATGTAAGCACACCAATAAATTTTTGTAAATCTTCTGCAGTTATTATGGTTGGATTACTTATATCATTTAAAACACTGTACTTGAGAGATTCTGAACAAATGTGGTCTATCAAATCATTTGTAAAAAAATATTTAAATATTTGGAGAGGTGTTTCTAGTTCAAGAATGTCTTCAGGTAAATTTGTGTTTCCTTGAAAATCACATGAAACATTGGTCAAATTTCCTGATGAACATTTAACATTTTTAACAACTATAGGTTTTTTATTTAATTTGTTACTTGAATTTATTGAAGATTGTTGAGGATGAGGTTGATTTTGATTTCTATTACTTCTAGTTGGGAAATTTGAATTAAAAATATTATCTGTTATTGAAGAACTAGAGGATTGAACACATATGTTTGAAGGGCCATAAGTAATAGGAATACAAGCCTCAGTATCTATAGTTACCTTGTTATACTCATTATAATCTGGAGGGTCATTAAAAATTACAGACGAATCTATAGGTGTATCAAATTCATCAAACTGTTCTAATAATTTAGTTAGTTCATCAGCATCATTTTCATCCAACAAATTATTACAAACATTATCCCAGTCCTCATCATTACTTAAACTATCGCCATCAGAATCAAGTCCATCTTCAGAGTCAGTTGGTACATCTTGATTGATCAAATATGTAATTTCTTTATCCGAAAGTTTATTCATGATAAATAATAACGAAAACAAAACAACTAACTATTAATTAAAATACGTTTATTTAAAACCTAGGACCTAGGTACCTAATAACTATACATTAAATAGTATTATAGAATGTAACATCGAGTTTCAACATAATATTATTTTCAAATCAAATAAATAGTAGATTATCAGTTATCAATAATATCGACAACCTGTAATGCATAGTGTTGCCTGTGGGCAACAAACTAAAACATCGAAAATAAACAATTTCAGTTATCACTATTTTACCAATTATCGATAAAATATTATCTACACAGTGTAGCCAAATAGAAAATAATTTTTTTCAAGTTGTAAATATAAGAAATATGGTAGATATTGTTAAACAAAGTCCATGGTATATTACTATGTTATAGTACGTAACCACTACTGATACTTTTTGCTAATTGATGTTGATAAACACGATTTTGTGATAAATAATAAACATAATGTATATAATACTATATTATTGAGATAGTGAAATAGTTTTGATATCCAAAAATTGAACGAAAAATATTTTACACGGATCCAAACACATTGTTGCCTGTGGTCAACGCTATGCATTGTAGGGTTAACTTCATTTAACTGATCTTGTAAATATTGTATTCTATGTTTTGCTCATAACACTTGTTTTTGTATAATATGCTTTTTATTGCGGTGCTCATCAAATTGTTTTTTTTTTGTAGGCGATAATAATAACCTAGTCGATTTGCCAACAGACAACCTTGATTTTTTATACGAAATGTTCTTCTTAAGTTTTTACAAAATGAACATTTATTTTTAAAAGATGATTTATCAATTAAATATGTACATTTTTTATATATCCTATGGTTTTCAAAAATTATATCTGCACATTCAACTGATATATTTTCAAATTCTTAAACTAAAGGCCCACCTGAGCATATTTTTTTAGAACTTAAAATAATCATAATTGAAATCCAATCATCCAACGAAGAAATATTTGAATTTCCACACAAATCTTGAATGTTTATATTCTTTTCATATATATTACATTTCAAAATCATGTCTGAATCTAAAAAAATCTGTTTTTCAATGCTCATTCCAGCTTTATTGTTAAAACATTTTACTGTATAAAATACAATATATGGTTTCTTTCCTTTATGTATCTCATATTTCCAATTATCTGGAAGTGTGATTGACTCAAGATCACAAAATATTTTTTCAAACTTTTGATCGGTGGACAAGACTGAAGATTCTTCAGAAAATTCTGGATCAATATCATTACTACTACAATGTTCAGAAATTTTAGATTCAGCCTATAAAAAAAAAAAAAAGATAGGATATACCTATATAACAAAACTTCAAAATTAATTATAAAATTGATATACAACATTTAAATATGATACCAACAGTCAAATATTTTATTCATAATATTTATGTATAATTATGTAATATTTATGTAGGTATTGAACCTGATTAATTAATATTTTTAGTAATGTTGAAAAATTTACCTCTACTACTTCAATGTTTTTAGAAGAGATTAATGAACTATCTCGCTTTTTAGGAGACTTTTTTAGTTTGTGGATTCGATAAATATTTTGGGCCAGGAAATATGCAAGGGATAGCATCTTCTTTTAGTTTTGGATACTTCAAATTTATCTGAAAAACATTGTTAATTTAAATAAATAGTTAATCGGATAAATAAAAAAAAAATAATAAGAATTATTCAGTTTTAATTTTAAAATGTAAATTATCTAAATACTTACACACACTTGTTTATCACCAACCCCTGAAGTTCATGTTCTAATAATTTGATCAGCAGTAAAATGACACTCACAAATTGTTGAATTTTTAGTAACAATCAAATCTTTTCGGGGTATTTTATTTATCCACTTTTTCTTTAAATTTTCATCTGTAGGAAATGAAAAAGTAGATGCCTTAATTGTAACATGGTTAGACTTATATCCAGTTTTGCAACCGACTATGCAACATGAACAAGGCATTATCCACTATAGTAAAATACTGGACCATTATAATTTATAAGTAGAATAAAGTTAATTCAGTGTTGTGAAGTATTTGAGTAAAAGTATTCAAATATTTCTTTAATAATTTAATACATATTTGAAAACATTTTAAATACTATTTCATTGTATTGAATACTACTTACTAATTATAACTATAATTTAATAGGTAGTTGATATTAAAAAAATAGTGTAAACTTTGTCTCAATAAAATTTAAAAGTACTACTTAAAAATTAAAAAAAAATATTTTGATAGTAATTTTACCTATTTCAATACTATTTTTTAAGATATTTTACAACACTTTAATTTTACATAATATTGCAACGACTAGTTCAAAATTATATACCTAAATAAAGAAAAGCTGTATAATGCACCAGAAAAGTGAAAACTTCAAACTTTAAATAAGGCCGTGATTTAAACTTTACTGTTATAAGACTTACCTATAACTTAATACTATAATACTTAATACTTAATACTTAATACCTATAATACTTGATAATATAATAAATAAAATTATCACTATAGTCTATAATCTATAACCCTACTTGCCATTAGCGCTCTAAAGATGCGGTGAAAATGTATACTAAACCCGTATCGCGTACTGACCGCAGCTACCAATGCTATTTAGATAAACGATAGCTAACCTGTATATCTTTAACCGTGAGTGCAGCCATCATTATCTTCGTTTCCGATTAGATAATAATAACAATTTTATATATAAAGAAAAAAAATTG
>NW_020272590.1:0-2108 GCF_003268045.1 Sipha flava
TTTTTAGATACGCCTATGGTTATTCCATCAAGATTTTCACCAACAATAACATAGAACACCAATCAAACGATTTACAGAACTGAACTACAGTAGTGGGGTGAAACCGGCTCACAAAAATCCCTATTCACTCAAAAACGGCCATCCTCCTGTGCACCGCCCACATTTATACGAGTATATAAATCAGGAGTTGTAATATAGACCTGACCAGTTTCATTCTGTCGCCTACATTGGTATTTCAAAGTACTCGTATTTCACTGCAACTATCTTTCGTAGTAATAACGTCCACGTGAGTACAAATAAAATCTGTATTATAATTAAATATCTTAACTATAATTCTACATCTCGCATTAGCAATATCACATATACTGTTATATTTCACACTATTTCTGAATATTGAAATTGTTTATGAGGTATTTTAGTAGTTATTTAAATTTTAAAAAAAGATTTTTGGTAAATGGCTATCTTTTATTAAACAAGTCTATCAAAAGTACGTTACTAACACAATACGAATAATTTTATGATGCATACCTAACTACAACATTGATTGATTTCACGGTGAACGAAGTTACAGTATTTACATAATTTTATGAATGCTTCAAAAGTGGACAGATTAGATAATAAAAATTTACTGTAGTTTGTTAAAATAATTAAACGTTAAGTTTCTAATTTCTAATTATATATTTTATGATATTGTCATATTAAATAGTATCGTTATTTAATTTATCAATTTTTTTTTTATGTTTAGAGCATTTGTAAACCATGAACATGGCATTTAAAACGTAAGTAATCTTTATTCATTAGTAACTACTACTTATCAATTAATTGTATAATATATTCTTATACCTCTTATCTAATACAATTATTGTACGTTACAGATTATTCTCATCAGTAATCCTGGTGGTAATCCTGATAAATAATGTTAAGTCAGACCATGTTGTTGAAGAACAACATTACATCAACTATGTTTTTGGTAAGATATTTGTACTTAATTTATGCACATTGTCGATATACGAGCAGTGGCGTAGCCAAGGGGGAGGGCTAAGAGGGCTATAGCCCCCCATGGGCCGTTTTTATATGTATAGTGTATCTATGTACTATACTAGTATACTATTATTTTTATTTAAGTATTTCAAACCTTTGGTATAAACTAAATTTTGACGATTAACGAATAATAGGTGGGGCGGTTAAGGGTGAACTCTCATATCCTCTCTTAATTTACTTATCCAAAAAAGTGATTAGCCCCTCTCATTTAAAAATTCTGGCTACGCCACTGTATACGAGTACATTATAAATAAATCATTTGATATTAATAACAAATAGCTTATTATATAAATATTATTTCAATAACACTTGATATAATTATAATTAATAATTATACAAATTTCCCATTCATACGATTTAATATCTAATACTCTGATTGGATTTAAGGATTTACTTTTCAACCCAAAACCAACTTTTAATTAATTTTTAAACATATTTTTCAACATTTATCAAAATAAAGATTTTACCTTTAAAGAATTAGTAACTAATTTTTTTTTTAGTTATAAATTATAATTTTTTTGTTTTCTATGTATTAGAATGGAATACACATGTACATGTGTGTAGTTCTGCCCTAGCAGAACCCTAGCAACCATGAACATGGCATTTAAAACGTAAGTAATCTTTATTCATTAGTAACTACTACTTATCAATTAATTGGATAATATATTCTTATACCTCTTATCTAATACAATCATTGTACGTTACAGATTATTCTCATCAGTGTTCCTCGTGGTTATTATGATAAATAATGTAAAGTCAGACCATGTTGTGGAAGAACAACACTACATTAACTATGTTTTTGGTAACATATTTGTAATATATTAAATACAGTATTATAAGAAACATGTATTTATTTTCAGTAGATACCCAGAAAATCTCTTAAACAAAGATTAGAAGAAGGGCCGCCCACACAATGTTGTAAAAAATCATGTCCAGTGTGGTACATGAAAAATTATTGTAAGGATCAGAAGTAGGTGACCAATTTCTTCGTTTCAAAATAACCATTATATTGGAAACAATTATGTTTATAAGAAAAAAATAAGTTTATATTTACATATATATATATA
>NW_020272590.1:2118-9603 GCF_003268045.1 Sipha flava
ATCTAGTTAATTTGAACGCAGTTATAGCAACGGAATCGATTCTATGAATTTTTATCGCCTTATAGAAACCGTCAAGAACCTCAAAACTTTATACTTCCATTAATAGTATAAAATCATACACATGTGTATCGTTCAACTACGAGCTTTATAATTATCATCGCATTTACGATATTTTAACAATGCGTTTTTGGAATTATTTTTAGCTCGTACAAGCTAGGATACACGGTGATGAAAACGGATGTGTATCAGTCAATTTAATTACGTGTATAACGGATTGCAATTTCGATGACGCAACGGGGTCAAACTTCAAAATAACGCACTTGTGTACCGAGCTTTAGGACTTGAGTATTATATAGTGCTTCATTTCTTCCAAAACATTTCAAAGTTGTCTTAACCTTTCGGCCTCACTTTCAAGATTAATAGTAAATTTATTACTGAATATGCTGTTTATTTGTAAACAGCTCCATAGCCAACAAAATCAACAATAAAGAAAACAATTGAAAATCAAATCGGAGTCCTAGGAGATATTATAAATGGCAATAACAGATCTACCAACAAAACATAATTTTTTTTCTAATCATAATTGAAAAACTTTTGTTTCTATAATTATTGTAATTAATATTTATTATTTTTTTTTTTTTTTGAGTCAATTTTATTTATGCAGCTCATTTAAATTGACCACTCTGGAACAAACTCTCCTTTTGCACCTAGATTAATCCGGACCTGCTCAACAGTTAAGCGCGAAATCCAGTAATAGCCAAGACCGTAATACAGACTTTATAATAATGATGACGTCATGGCTATCGATGAAAATATTGAAAACAATCATTATTTTTCACCAGTAATGAAGAAAGAACAACCTGAATATAATGAACCAAACGATCAGATCAGGTCAGTGGAAATAATGGACGATTGCAGGCTTACACAGACGACCCTTTCGTTAATACTAATGATAAAGCGGAAAAGAAAAATGAATCAATGTTAGACTTAAGTATAGATGATTTTGTCATCCCCGGAACCGATCCATTATGGTCGCGTACTTTGGTAAATCAATTAAAGCGGGACTTCTAAAATTGCAATTTAGTAAGTTTATTTTTATACACTATTAGTATTATATATTTCCATCAACTATTGTATAGGATAGAACTATTTTTTTTATCGCCCTACCTTCACACATGAATGATCTTGTTGACATAACTAAAGATAATTTAATAACGAATTAAATCTGTATTATGTATAAAATATATATGTATGTTAAATGTAAATGTTTTGATTGACATTTTATATTCATTAAACGACAGTCATGCATCTGATATTAACTTTTTAAAGCAAATTGTTTCTTTGTCACAATAAATGTTTAAAAAATATTCTAAGCATATATTTTAAACATAGTTCTTAATTGTAGTTCTATCGCAACAACCGTACAACTATAAACGACAAATATATTACTATTATTGTTTTTCCTTACTTTTAATATAAGCAATTTATTCATATAAAATACTTTTATAAACATTAAATCATTGTCAACATTAATACAAAATGGCACTAGAACTAAATAGATTTATGAATCTTCTCAATGTACTCCACAACTAACACTTTCTTAAAACTGACTCAATAAGGTTTTCCAGTTTTTAAGTTTATTTAAAAATGATTATATTTTTATATTGATTATCACTAAGTGATAAAAATAAATAGTTTATATATTTAACAATATGTTGAAACCATCAATGCTTCCATAAAATATTCTGATTATGAATTGTGGAAAAAATGGGCACTTTTATGTGGCGTGATTATTGGCCAACCAAACGATGAAACTGAGGAAAAACTACGTACATGCCCATCATCGTGTTTTGTAAACTACCCTCATAAACCATTAAAAAATAAATTCGACGATATGGCTGACAGTAGTGACGAAATTTCAAGACTCGACAAAACTGCAACTATGACACGAAAGACGTTGTCTATGTGAAATAATTAATTAATTTTAATAAATTAAAAATTTTTGTATTTTTTTTAAGTTTTCTATTCTTATTTTGAGAGTAGGTAACTTCAAATGATCTAAAATATTTAATTTTAGTTTTTTTATTTTTTTTATTTATATTCTCGTTTCCTAAAAGTTTTAGATTGATTTAAATGATTTGAAATATAAAACAGTGGATACTATCATTTTTTTTGTTTTTGATATAATATTTAGAATTTTATTTGGTATAAAAGTGTGGTTCTTTAAAAAAAAACAAATTTTATAAAGTGTAACTTAATGCATATAATTGCATATTTGCATCATATTTGATACTTTTTAAATTCATATAAATCCGGGCTCCAGTAATAAGTAATAACATAATATGTAATTTGTAATAATTGGTAAAATAAATCAAAAATGTGTAATAATAATTCTATGTTCAATGTAATAATATTTTTTTTTAATTTCTTTTATCCGAACTTACGCCTATCCGAATTCAGCATGGTCCCAATTGGTTCGGATAATTGAGGTTTTATTGTATTAAGAAAAATTATTGAGATAGTGACTTTAAAATCGATATGACTAGAATATGCAATACTTTTTACAACGTTAATCACAAAACACCACCAATTATATCTAAAATTATTTAACACTAACTTAAAACCTAAACATCACCATTCGTTACATTATCCATCCATTATAAGAAAAGTAAACTTAAATTGTATCCACAATGAGTCCGGATCAGTTGCGATAACACGGAATTATGACGAACCTAGACTATCTTCCGACTGGAACGTGCAACGCCATCTCATGAATGAACCGAATCTGCGTTATTACACCAGAACTTTTCATCAATGCCCGCGTCTACACACGTGCGAGACGCTCAAATTCCTGTTTAGCGATCGTAGTGGCCATCGCAATGGGTAATACGACAATGAACACATATGCAATTTATTACATGAACCCAATGCCACGGATGTACGTTCGCAATACGAACTGATACCGTTATAATTTTTAATGACAGATAACCGACGACAACGTGAACAATAAGTTTAGGATAACAAATAAAATGATTGGTTCACGTTCACAAAATTAAACGAACGCAGTTTAACATAGACACATTGCAATTTGTTCACAAAGAACAATTACTATATGTATATAATAAAAACGATATAAACTGGAAAACCGGCCAATAATTGTAATGTCGCCACACAGAGATAATGAATTGGTATATACAAGACGATAGGAATCTTATGGAATGCTGAGCGTTTACTACAATAATTGTTACATAAATAACACACACAACGAGTATACTCAATTCGAACTAATATCGACAGGAAAAATCTCGCTCCGTTACCAAAAATAGTTTTGCTCAAGTCGATGCGGCGTTTAAGTCCGGGATAAGTCCGTGTACTAAATTAACCTAAAGAAAATGGTCGCTAGCAGTTCGGTGGAATATATCGAGGCGTACCACTCACACTCACACGTTTTTGATAGAATATATTCGAACAGTTCGAGACAAACAAAAAAAAAACCACAAGGTTGATATTATAAAAAAAAAAAAATGATTATTGTAATAATAAATATAGCAATGAATTGCGGTAACAAAAAAATAATGCTGCCCTTACGTACAACAAAATACATCAGTGCACCGCATACGCGCTATTCGATATAATAACAAGAACAATAATAAATCTTTTGCGTCAGCGCGATATCAATGTACACAGGAAAAATAAGGAAACAAAAGGGACAAACGGTGTCTTGAATAAAACGCGCCGACGGAAATGGGATGTCTCATACCTGGTGTAGCCCCAGTCCGTGTGGTTTCACCCACGCGACCGTGATAAATCACGTGCGACGGACAGGAGACTACCGGAAGTCCTCGCTTCATGCCCGGAACACTGTGAACGTGGTTGTTGGATCCGTGGACGTCCGCGACAGCATCGAAAAATGGCGAACGACGATAACGTGACGTGTGGTTCGTACCGATTCGACGTGATCGTCCCATTGTCGTAAACGTGACGGAAAAAGACCAGAACACGGACGTCCGACCAGATCGCAAGTCGGCCAGACGATGACGATTCAACCGTGGCGTCACGAAGTCTCGCGTCTGGTTATGATAGTGGGGAATAGGGCGGTGGGTGTTTCGCGAAAGTTCGACTCCCGGCGCGACCTCATTGAGACTGGTTGTGGATTGTGTCCGGCGCGTAGATTCGGGTTGTGCACGAACAGTATTGACAATAAGTTGTAGATAAGCACATAGTAACTACTATATACGCATGAAGCAATATACTGATTCTCGTGGCATATACAGAAAATATTTTCAGGAGGGGCTACTATGGACGTAGTTGAATTACCACTGCTATCTAAGAATTACTAACAAGACACAGTAGGGGTACTTATCTAAATTTCATTTTCAAAATGTCCCAAAACGATTTGACGTTGGACGCAAATTCTAAATAAGCATAAAACATAATTAAATTATAACAAACGTTTAAAATAAGTTTATTAAAACATTTCGAGGGGACTGTAGCCCACTATCCTCCCCTATATACTCCACTGGCTGATACGTAGTAAATTACATCCGTAAACTTAATCAGATAAAATACTGTTGTGCGGATTAGAGTTAAGCAATTTATTAGTTTATGGATATTGATTTGATCAAATAATTGTGTTCCATATACACCTATTAATCATTTTTGTAATCGTGCAATATTTATGAACGTACCATAGTGAATTTTAATTAATATTTATTATTTTCAATTTATAAGACATTTACAATATATAAGACATCAAGTCGAGTTCTATCTAATTAATTTTTTTTTCTGGAAAATGAAAACGTTTTTCGTGTAAAAATAACTCACAGTGGAAAAACATGAATTAATTAAAATCAATCGAGTCCTTCCTAACTTCAAATAGTATATTTAATAAACAGTATATATGTTATCGGCAAAGCGTTGAATCCGGAATTCTATACAATATAATCTGTAGAATAACAAAAATGAGTCAGAAAAGTATAAAATATTGATATAATGACTAGATATTCTATTGAATACTGCACCTCAAGATGGTGATGTATACAATTTACATAACATTTTATTTTAGTGTACCTACCTTAATAAGTACATTTATATTTTATACACATTATGGTTGAAAACCATATATATGATATTACAGATAAGTTGTTTGTCTTGTAAATTTATGAAAATAATTAAATAATGTTATAAAATAATTAATAAAGTGATAAATATGCAATTGGTTCAATTCAAGTTTCAATTCAATTTTCTTTAATTACTTACTATAAAAAGATATCGGAATAATTCTATAGATACCGAATTTTATAAAACCAGAAAAAGTTTAAAATAATACCGTATTTCTATCAAATGAAAAAATACGATGCAATATTATTATATTATATGTGAAGTTTCTCTATATAAAAATGCTCAGAAAAAATAAAAAATTACTTAATTATTGGACAGTTTATTTTTAAATGCACAAACAAAAAATGTTTATGTAAAAAAATTATATTTCATATAATTTAAAATGTCACGCATCAACTATTCACGTATGATGCAATAAATAAATGAAAACAAACTATTATAATAATAAAAATTATTTGATTAAATACTATCCTAAAATTAATACTTAATCTAACGTACCATTGGCATTCTATAGAAATCCTAAGAATTCTATAGATTGTTTAGGTATTATTTAAAATAACAATATGATTTAATTCATTGTCAAACAATATAAAGGATTTCGTAGAATGCTTTGGATTCTATACAATGCTTATATTCAATACATTGCTGGTAAAATATATATATTAATTTTGATACAATCGGATGTTTAGAAGTTTAGAAGCCAAAAAAAGGACTTTCATTTACGTCCATATAATAATTAGTACGTAATTTGTAAGAATTTGTACGACTATTTTCAGAATTTGTATGGAGCTCGTTCACCGAGAAAAATTCATTTTTCGCGAGAGGGGAAAGAGTAACGTTATTTCAACCCCTCTCACCAGTAAAAACAGGGCCAGGTCAGGGAGGTGGCGAATTGGGGCACTTGCCCCGGAAATTTTGGTCGGGAGGCGCCAAATTACAAAATAAGTTGTGTATATATATTAATAGTTTTTATTCATTTTATAATAAAAGTATTTTACAAATTACAATTTGACTTTATGGTTATAGCAGCAATGGGAAAAACTCAAAAACCTAATGGATATTATATGTCTACTAAATATATTTTCTGCGACTCATTGTAGTATATTTTATTGCAAATAGGATATCTACAAACTATAAATTACGATAATCAGACAACACATGATGTTAAAACCCGATTAACAATACTGATAAATTAATTTTTCTTCGACATGTAACAACTATCAAATTCAATTATTTCAATTGAAAATCAAATTGCCAAAAATTTAGATTATAACGATATAATTAACGATTTTGCCGCCAGAAAAGCAAGAAAAATCAAATTTTAATAATAATTTGTTTGATTATTATTAGGGAACGGATTTATATGTAATAAAAATACAGAAATATGTACATATGTATGTAAGTATAATTTATAAAATATGTGCTAAAAACATCCAAATATGTAAGAAAAAATTGAATTGAAAAAAAAAAATTATAATTATTAAACTATCAAAATGATTTGTTGCATTGAATTATTACAATATCTTTTAAATTATTAAATATTATATGTTGCCTATTAGATCTTAATATATTTTTAAAATGGCTAAATGATCGTTCCGCATCAACCTACATCGGTTGATTAAAGCATATTTGAAGCGCATAATATCAGAAGGCGATAATTCTAAATTTTTAGAATGGTGTCTACCACTGATTATGTTATTGAATAATTTAAAATCAATATCGCCTGGAATTTTTTTTTGTAACAGCATTAATTTTCTTTTTTACAAAATCTCCTGTTGGTCCGTTTAAGAGTTTTCATTTTTCAATCGTTGATTCGACAATTTGCATACTATCATTTAAGGACATATTTTTTTTCTAATTTTTTAAATGTATGTGCAATAAAACTAAAATTCACTGAAATGATAATTAAATTAGTTTTCAATGTTTCATTTTGCATAATATTTTAAGCTTTTCTTATAGCGATAGAAGTTACTAGATCTAAATTAGAAATAATTTCTTGTATTTTCATACGAAGAAGACGTAAAATGATAAAATATGTTTAAAAATATTTACAAATTAGTCAAATATGTAAAAATATGTAATTATACCAAAATATGTAAAAATATGTAAAATAAAAGTAGTATCATATTAATAGGAATGATTTAAATCATGAACGTTTCTTACGAATCTTAAATATCTCGTTTTAATAAAAATATGTATTTACATATAAATCCGTTCTCTAGTAATAATATAACCATTAATATTTTTTTTAGTTGCCGCTATTACCCCTGATGACATGAAATGTATGTGTGGTTTGGTAGATGGAGCTAATACCATACAGCAATTACCACCAGGATGCAAAACAGCAGTCGTAACCGTAGGCAA
>NW_020272591.1:0-5178 GCF_003268045.1 Sipha flava
TCAATTGGCAGATAAGATGTAGAGTGGGTAGTACTTGGTGTAGGGCAGAGATCCGTACACATACTAATAATCATTTACTACTCACACAGTCACAAATGATTCACGCACGCACTTTAAATATTGCCTATACCTAACTCCTTAAATATACACCACCACCAATCTCCTTAAGGATTTATCTTTTCCGAAAACATATAGTTTGGTGGTATACCATTGCACAAACCTATAAAATATATTGACGCCTAAATCTTCTACGTATATACTTCTTAATATACCTTTATACCTGCTTAAATTTTATTTTATATTCACAATCGTAAATTATTGAATTTCGAATGAATATGTATTTAAAAATACCTTGTTATGATCAGACACATTCAAAAAAGGGAAGGGAAAATTTTTTTTTTATCAACGTTTTACTGTACGTTTTATAGGGTCTTACAAAATTTATATCTATAGTAAATGATTAACAGCACAACCCCTCCTACGAATAAAAATCCTGTGTACGCTACTGATTATGATTTGATTATTATTTTATACACCATACTTTTTGGCTTTGTAAATATGGATTTTCATTAATATGATTTGTTAATATCAATACAAAATCATACAATACAAATCATACGAAGCATTCGTATACTTATGCAGATGTTCATTAAATCTCGTAGTGCGCTTGTTTTATATAAACACCGGTATACTGATCAATTTTTATTTCAATGATAAATCCTAATGATCCGATAGTAAATTCACTAAACAAATCAAAGTATTTAAAGAGATATTCAAAATAATAAGATAAAACAAATAAATTATTTCTAATTTAATGAAATATACATTATATTAACACGGATTTATTGATATTTCATATTATTCACACGAGTAAAATATGAAAATAATTTAATTACTCGTACTTTTGTACGTGTATTTGACATAAAATAACCATTTTCAGAGAACCACATTTTTTTTCTTTCAGAATTATCCGTATATTTTACAAAGTATCAGTGTTATTTTAAAAACAAATAAGGAAAATATTTAAATATTTTCAAGCATTTGTGATACAATATTATATAAGTTATAATACTAATATAAACATTTAAATGATTTGAATAAGTAATACATAAATATATATTCAAGATAAATCACGAGGACCCTTTTCTAGAATAATAAGGTGGGTAATTTATTAAAATGTACAATTTTTATTTTCATTTTTAATTTCTAATATTTTTGTTTTTAATGTATTTTAATATATTAAGTACCTAGTTATACAGTTGTTTTCTTTTAACAAATATATGAGAGAGGAATAATTATGAGTCTTTTAACCATGCTAATTCTTTTATCTTCATTCCAAGAAAATTGTATTTATATTTTAATGAGATTCCAGTATCATATTATTTTGATAAATTTGTAGAGATTTACAGGAAGAGTTTCTGAAGCCCTGTGAGACACGATATAATTGAACAGACTTTTTTTATGAAAATAACAAATTAGTTAGTTATTATATATATGTATTTATAACTGCGTATTTAATATAGGAATTTGAAGGTCTTTTATTTTTAAACTTCATGATGAGTGTTAAACCATTGCAGAGTATTTGTTATTTTTTTCCATTCATTAATTGAAACGATTTTATAAAAAATATATAATTATGTAATATATTTGATTAGTTCCAAATTTAGATACTGCAAAAATTGATGGTGAACGTAATCGTACTCAAGCAATTCGTATTGTGAACAATCAAATTCAACTCTAAAAAGTTATCATAAATATATGTAATATATACATATAAATATATATATATATATATATATATAATTTCTCTGTAATACATTTTGATAATGTCTAAAATCCTTCTCACTCTCATAAAGAATTAAAATAAAATAAAAAGTGTTATATTTAATTGACATAACATACAGATGTAAACAAATTGACAAATTAATATTACTGTTACATAAATAATTCATCTCTGTATGATTTGATAAAATACAAAAAAATACAAAATAAAAAATAAAATAAAAATACAAAATACAAGAAAATTGATTGGTATAATCAATCATTTTGCAGTGCATAAATTTGGAACAAATCAAATCTTTCACGCAATAATATAAATCTAGCAATACATCGGAACATAGTTGATACAACGCAACATTGTAACATAATATTCGGGTTCGTGCTCCCTTTCGTTTTCTCGTGTGGTTGGATGGTCACGCACATTTGGGCAAATTTTTGTACGCGTCCTTGATCCATTAGTTGCTATTTGGTGTTCAATGGTGAAGTCGGTAGAATCATGTCTAATTTGCAAGTGTTCTGTGGTAAATTTATTTTAATTCATAGAATATTGAAAAAACCAATAAGACAGAAACGAAAAGTATGGTAGTGGCATACAAATAATCTTAAAAACCGTTTACAACGGTTCAAGTTTAATTAACGACCATAAGTTTCAAGAAATCAAAGGACATTTCAACAATTTTATTCGAACAATAATATAATATAATATATTACTAATACATATTTTATACAAATAAAAATATGAATTTTAAAATAATTTTTAAACAAACAAACTTAAATTGAGTTCAAAACAACAGAGTTGGTACATATTTATTTATTTTGCACACATATTTTTTTCACCTCTTTCAAAATACCTACTGTTCGAGACTCGCTGCTTACATTCTCTGCGGGCCCGGAACCGGTCTCATATCTTATCGGATTGATCTGTTCACCGGGACCGTAGAGAATGTTCTCGAGATCGGCGTTTTTCTATCGTCGAGTGACTCCCGTGATGTGAGCCTCTGCGTGTGCCTTGCGCGTTTGGCGTACGATTGTGGTGTTTTTAGAACAGTGTTTTTTATTTATATTTAGTTAGTACACCCTTTATTTTGTGATTCGCCATTAACCAAGAATTTGTACCCGGGACCCATTCCAGTTTGCCCCTGCCGTTGCGGATCGTCCGTGTATTTGAGTTCACATCGCACGTGTCGAGTTATCCACGGTCGCGTGGGATAGAATCCAGCGGTACTCAAATATATTAAGGTACTGGGAGCTGTGCCTCCCTTTATATAATTACTTTATTGATATTGTAATATTTTAATTTATTATTTTTATTTATTATTAAATGGTTATTATACTGGTGTAAGGGTGCCCAACTACAAGTTGTTGTTATATTATAATATACAATATAATAGTTGAATTGTTTCCATTTTTTTATTATTATTATTAAGAAAATTAGTCCCGATCCCCCTGATCGATCCAAAATAGGACGTGCGATTCAGGACCACCTATATTCAGTTGCGTACGGCAAATACGCAGGCGTTTTGCCGCGTCGGCTTAAGCGCAAAACACCTACATAAAAATTATTTATAATGAGAAATATTATGTCTCATAATAATATATGATTTATAATACGAATAAACATTTATATATTTATAAATTACTGTTTGTTAATTTTAATTGATGAGTAGTTTAATTATCTAGAGCTGTTTTGTACTCATTCGGAACGATCAGCTAGTTGATACTTGCATAACAATCGAATCGAACATTCGTTGATTTTCGTCGAAATATACACGGAGTTTGGAACGACCGCGTAACACAAAAAAATGTTACAGTAACATTGTACACACTGTAATGTGACACCACATCAAAGATATTAAGCGTTTTATCCTCTTGTTACGTGGTTAAAAAAATTATAATAATAATCTACACCCTATAACCTTCTCACCTTCGAGAAGCGTCAATTGATTCGTATCACTGAGCACACCCCATAACCAATTCATGCCAAATATCGCTATTGTAATATACGCATAAATACAAATTTCACGACATCGTATGGTCATATGTTTTATTTTGTTATTACTTATTTGTATCGTTTTTCATAAAATTTAAATTTATTACAAGAAATACGAAAAATTGCAAATTACCACGTTTGAATTTATGTGCTACACTCTTGTGGGTTTTTATTACTTATGTACCGTAATATCTTTATATTTTTCAGTTATGGACTAAAATTGTTACATTTTATTGAGTGGTAATAATTATCGTTAATTTACTAAGGACATTACGATTTAAAACAGAATTGGCTTTTGTTGATCATTACATTTATCAGTTTTAAGATTTGATCCGGTTTAAGATGACTTTTCATAAAGCTAATTTTTACGGTTTGGTTATTATAATATGCTATATTAAAACTACGTGGCTTTTATTAAAGTTGTTCAAATCGTATGGTTTGTTCTTGAAATTTCGGAGTTGTAATATTTGTAAACAATATAAGAAAAACTTAATAAACATTCGTAAAGTTGAAGTCTTGAAAAAAACTTGATCCATTTCATTTTGCAAAGAAAATTAATAATTTGGAATTACATTATTACATATTTTTATTCCATTATGTCACCTTTATGCCCGGACACTAGTTATATTATCAGACTACATTAGAATTTAATCTTACTTATATTTTTTTTTTTTTTACTTTTATTAAAGTAGGTATTGTAATTAATTTTATTAGAAAATCGCCTTTGATATTCTTTCAAATATTATAACTTTATAAAATATCAAATATAACCTTTTTTTAACGATTTTTATATTATAAGTAAAAAAATAAAAATATCAAATTAATATTATTTGTAAACAATTAGTGAAAAATAAAAGCTTGTTAGGTACTTAGCTATAACAAATTATTGATCTTAAAAATGGTTAAAACACTCTAAAAATTATCTTAGCATAATTTTAATTTATTTTACCATAAATCACTGCAAGTAAAATTTAATCTAATTAGTTTCTAAGTATCTAACTGATAAAAACAACATTGTTTAATGAATCAAAACTTAATTAAATATGAATGTAAGTAATAAAAATGGAAATTTATTCTGACTCAATATTGATATAAAATTAATACAATTAATAGTTACAATTATAAATGTATTAATTTCTTTCAAAAAAAAAAAAAAAAAATGATAATCTTGTAATTGAGAATACAAATCATGTTGTTATAATTAGTGTACGTGTGATATTGTGTATAAATTAACAAATCTACAGCAAAATTACTTACTGATGAATAATATAATATATTATATAATAATATATTATAATGTTACCCAACATAATAGATAGTAGCTAATCATATGAAAAATATGAAAAATATTTAGCTTACATTTGCCCTACACCAAGTACTACCCACTCTACATCTTATCTGCCAATTGA
>NW_020272592.1:0-12151 GCF_003268045.1 Sipha flava
CCGCCACTGAAAAGATGTAGTTAGTATTTATAATTATTTAAACGATTCCTACAATTTCGGTGATTTTATATAATATATTATCTATATTATGTCAATTTTATTATTATTTGTCTATCGTAAATAATTGTTACTGTTGTCTGTTCCTCGTGCGTTAACCGTTGTACCAAATGTACGTTTGCAAGACCGAGATCTATTTAGAAATAAATAGTATTCATAATCATTAATTTTTATTTCAGAAGAAAATTCCGGTGATTCAAATGACTCATTTAATAATAAGACAATATTAGTAGGTGAAGAAATTGAAACTTGTGTTAGTTCTATTACAACAAAATCAAGTGAAATAATTCAGGATATTGAACCTACATCTTCTTCAACTAGTTTTGAAACATTTTTTCAACTTATAAATTGTAACGATCCACCTTCTTGGGCCCCAATTACGGATAGCATTAGAGTTTACCTCGTAACGCAAGAACCTGATCAAGGTAAAGATGCTGATTTTAGCAAATCTATGTCAGTCGATGGTCGTCGATTTTCCCCTTATTGGTTTAAAAAAACTTTACCGAACAATGAAGTTATAGACAGAAATTGGTTGATTTATTCTAAAAATAGTAAAACCGTATTCTGTTTTCCATGCTGTTTATTTAAATCAAATACCTTAAAAACAGGAAGTATTGCATGTACAAACGAGGGTTTTTCGGATTGGAAAAGTATTAATCGTATTTTAGATCACGAGAAATCGGCTGATCATAGAAATCATTTCTTACAATGGAAATCTCTTGAAAATAGATTAAAAAACTTTCAATGCATTGACGATAAATTACAAAAGGCGATTTTGCTAGAAAAAGATCGATGGCGTCATATACTTCGTATAATTTTAGATGCAATTTTATTTTGCACAAAAAATAATTTAGCATTTAGAGGATCGAGCACAACAGTAGGAAATAAACATTCTGGTATTTTTCTAAATTTAATAGAATTACTTAGCAAATATGATAATATTCTAAAACAACATCTTGTAAATCATAACAAAGGAGCTATCAGTTATATATCTCCAAAAATACAAAATGAATTTATCTGTTTGTTAGGACAAACAGTTCGAAATAAAATATTATCTAAAATAAAAAAAGCAAAATATTTTTCTTTGCTGTTTGACTGCACTCCCGACGTGTCACATAATGAACAAATGGCTGAAGTGATTCGTTATGTTGATATTGACAATGGAAAAATTATAATTGAAGAAAGTTTTATAGATTTCATAAACACGGAGGAAAAAACTGGGGACGGGTTGGCTATGGAAATATTAACAAAATTAAAAGCTGATGAACTTGATGTACAAAATGTACGGGGACAGGGTTATGACAATGGAGCTAACATGTCAGGAAAATACCATGGCGTTCAGGCAGTCATATTAAATAAAAACAATTTAGCCACATTCATTCCATGCGCTGCTCACTGCCTTAACTTAAATGGCGTACATGCAGCATCAGCTAATGTTAAGGTACAATTTTTTTTCGATGTGATTCAGAAAATATATACGTTTTTTGTCAAATCAACTACTCGATGGAAAATTTTAATGGATACATTAAAAATTTCATTGAAAGGTCATTCAGATACCAGATGTGCTTCAAAAGCACAAGCTGTTAAGGCCATGAACTTCCAAATAAAAGAAGTATTTAAGGTATTACAAAATATTTCTGACTCAGAATTAAATTTGGAAACAAAATCAACAGCTAAAAATTTACTTCAATTGATCAATTTTGACTTTCTTTGCTTACTTAATATTTGGAATCAAATTTTAAGTAGTATAGATCGTGTTAATCAAGCTTTACAAAACAAAAGCTTATCGTTGGAAAAAGCTTCCAATTTGCTACTCGGGCTTAAAAATGCTTTGCAGGAAATTCGTGACACAACCATGGAAGACAATTTTACAAATGCTACAAAAGTTGCAGAAGAGTTACAAGTATCGACAATTTAAAGGAATCAAGAACAAAAAAAAGAAAAAGATTAGAACTTTATGAAACAGATGATAACGTAATAAATATTTCTACAGAACAAAACTTTCGAATTACTATTATAGACTCAATAGATATTCTTCTTACTCAGATGACATGGCGGTATGAAAAAATTATGGAAATTTCAAATGATTTTGAATTTCTTTCCGGTCATTCATTAACCAATATGAATTCACACGATTTGCAAAAAGCAGCTTCTGATCTAGGATTAAAATATAATGAAGATATAAATACTGCGGAAATAGTTGAAGAAATTAAAGATTTTAAACATTCAGTTTTATCAATTTTGCCAAGTATTGAATCAGTTACGTTTTTGGATTTATTACAAATAATTCACGATTATAAGCTTATCGATCGTATCCAAATATTGAAATTGCTATAAGGATTTTTCTCTCAATGCCCGTTACAACAGCTTCATGTAAAAGGAGTTTCAGCAAACTTAAATTGATAAAAACGTACTTAAGATCTACAATGGCTCAAGAGAGATTATCAAGCATGGCCATCATTTCAATAGAAACAGAAATCGCTAGTAAATTGGATTACGAAGAAGTTATTGACAAATTTGCCGACACAAAAGCAAGGAAAATATCGTTATAAATAATGATTATTTTATTTTTATTATTATTAATTATTATTTTGAAATACCTTATAAATAAATTTGTAAAATTTGAATTGATTTGTTTCCTTTAATATAAGGTTGAGAATTATAAACTTGTGGCTAAAAATATAATTTCTTGTTTAGCTCGAAACCTAATTAAAAATTTACTGATTTTCTTAATCTTATTATTTTATTGAAAAATATAAAAAACTGTGAGTGTGTCACCCCCTCCCCCTATCAAGGGGGCGCATTTCTAAAGTTCTGCCTCAGGATAAAAAATGGCTCGGTACGGCTCTGGTATAAGCCGTCTAGTAGGAAAACGTTAACTATGAAGTCATTACCGGATGAATATAATAAGATAGCTACCATTCTTAAATATATGTTAAGAAGTGTTAACAATGTTTCAATTACGACTGATATGTGAACATCAGATAGCAATAGAGCTTATTTAACAGTTACGGGTCAATATATTTAATGATCGTTTATATTCATCTGTTATATCAACTAGAGAAATAATTAAAATACATACTGGTGCAAACATTGCTACTTCAATTTCAGCTATTTTAATTGAGTGGGGTATTTTAAACAAAATAGTAACAATAGTTTCAGATAACGGGTCGAGTATAAAACATGCGATAAATGAACACCTTCATAAATATCACCATCCATGTGTTGCGCATACAATAAATTTAATTGTTAATGATGCAATTACTTCAAATGAAGAGTTACTTAACGTGCTAAAAAAATCCCGAGCATTGGTTGGGCATTTTAAACATAGTGTTTCCGCGTCTACTAAATTAAAAGAAATACAAAATCAAATGAATGTTCCCGAATTAAAAGTCAAGCAAGACATTAGTACTAGATGGAATTCTAGTTTGATAATGTTAGAAAGACTTATTCAAATTAAAGCTTCGTTATCTGAAGCAATAATATTTCTTCCTCATGCTCCAAATTTCTTAACTGCGTTAGAATGGGAATTAATATCTGACTGTCTTCCGTTATTAAAACTTTTTGAAATAATGACAGTTGAGTTATCTGGAGAAAATTATCCAACACTATCCATAGTTATTCCTTTGATACGAGGACTTCAGTATACATTGAGAAACAAAACGACTACAACAGCAACAGGTACTTTACTTAAAAAAACAGCAATCGAAGTTTTAGCTAGGCGTTTAGGGATATTAGAATGCAATAAAATAGTAGCAAAAGCTACATTTTTAGATCAAAGATTTAAAAAGACAGGATTAGGGTTAGTGGATAATGCAATTAATATGGGAAAATGGATAATAGATAAAATTAATTTTATAATGAAAAATACTCAAGAGAACGAAACATCTAATATGCCTATCAACGGAGAACCTAATTTATTATAGGAACACTGATAGTAGTTTCCCAAATTAGAACAACCTTATCAACTGGAATCTCGGCTTCTCTCTTAATACGGCAATATTTAGAAATGCCCTATTTAAATCGAACAAAAAACTCTTTAGACTTTTGGAAACAACACAAAAATACATTTCCTGAACTTATATTCGCTCCAATTAAAATATTTATGTGTTCCCGCGACTTCTGTTCCGTCAGAACGCGTATTTTCAAAAACGGGACAAATAACGAACGACCGTCGGAACAGACTTCACCCCAAAAATGTAGATTATATTGTATTTTTAAATAGTAATACAAATTTAAATCTATAAAATAACAGTTTTAATTAACATTGCAAGACGTAGTTTCTTATTTATTATTAATATATTTATTTTACCTATATATAATTATTATTTAGTTATTAATAGTGTTTGAAGTATGAAATATTTCACAAAAACGTGAAACATTGTATTTTTTTTTGAAAACAAATTATGATTGTTTTTTATCAATTATTAATAGTGCAGTCCATGAGTTCTTGGTATAATCATTGATATTAACAATATTAATGCAATGGGTGCCGTGGTTGACAAATTATACTATTTATACTATATTAGGGTCTTGTTTTCGGTTGTTTATAACAAATATTGGTTTTTTCCCCAGGAATGGTTTATCGTCGACGACGATGCAAGGATGGTTCTATTATTGTGAATTTTGACTATATATATTATATAAGTATTATATTTATTATACAGTTGACAGTCAATAATTTATTATCGCAATCATAATCTTAACGTTATAAACTTATAACTTATATATAGTTTCTAACAAGAAAAATACGCATTTATTTTATTCTATCTCAAATTTTAAGATTTCGTTCTGACGTCACAAAAGCAATACAATTTAGAAAAAACCGAGATATACCTAAGTCTCAACAAATTTCAGGTTTATTATAAAATAGTTTTTATTTATTTATTATCCATTGACTATTTTTGATATTTTCCATATACTTAAATCGAATAAAACAATTATTAATATTACATTTTTTCTGTTAAATTTTAGAACTCAGATCAGATATTGCTAATAGTATTTATCATAGGTTAGGCCAACATACAAATTGTGCAGCTTACTTTTGTCAAGGAGAAAAAGAAGGAGAAATAAATTTAGTACCCCAGGCTGAAAAGTGTGGTTTATTACGCGAAATAAATCAGTTATTCTTTCGGCTTATTAGCAATACATCTAGCCTTTTATCGAACGTTGATAATGACGCTTGTGAGATTTTTAATAGTGTTATAAATAAATACATCACTGGAAAAAGAATAAATTTTTCATAAAAAAATTCTTATAATACTCGAGTCGAGGCTGTTGTTATTTCATTTAATTCAAAGCAATATCTTAGGCAGGTTCATAAAACCATGCAAAATATAAGCCCAGGTAATTTTGGTAAAATTATATATTAAATACAATTATAAATCAAATACTCTAGTATAGAGGTTGTTGTAAGCATGTTATCCACAAAACAGTAAAAAAAAAACATTATTGATATTGTTGTGGGTAGTAGTGCTCTAGTACCTATAACATTTACACCAAAATTCGTATTATCAATAAAATAATGTAAATAAATAAGATTTATTGTTATATATTATATATCTAGCATAATATATGATACTATTTTTGGTTGTTTTATTGTGTATCTATAAATAATTTTTTTTTAGGAACATTCGGCAAAAAATATTTAAAAAATATAGAACGAATAAGGACTAATAGTCTAAAAAGACGACAATTGTTTTCTAACAATTCAAGTTACAAATTCAAAAGCCGACCTCGATTAACTGCAGCGGATCAAAAATTATGGGTTAGCTGAACCATTTGATCGATACAATGACCAAAGAGGATTATGACAAAAAAAAAAAAATTATTTATCCAAAAACTTAATGAGGCTGATAGAACTGAGATCGAAATTATTACAAAAGATCAAAGTAATAATTCTCTTTGGTTCAAAGAAAGAAGACTTCGAATCACTGCATCAAATTTTGGTACATATGCAAAATGCGACCGTGTACTATCTGTAAGAAAAAAATCTATAGTTTGCTATACGCACCAAATCCAAAAACAAAGCAATTAAACTATGGTAATGTCATGGAATCTAAAAATCGAAAGAAGTTCGAAGAAATGTACAATGTAAACGTACAAACATGTTGTCTTATTATTGATTCTGAGCTACCATATTTGGCAGTAAGTCCAGGTAACTAATATACTATATATTAAAATAAAGATGTATTTTTTGTAGTTATTTAGTTCTTTTAATTATTTTTTAATTAGATGGTTAAATTGGAGAAAATTCAATAGTTGAAATTAAGTGTCCTTATTATGCTCGTAATGCAGAAAGTGTAATCGATGCTTTCAACAATAAATTTGTAAGTATCAATAAAACTATATTATCAATTAAAAAAAATGTTTTGATATTGCATACTTATATAGATAATTATCATTATGATTTTATAAAGTTATAACAGTTGAAATTATGTTTATAACACATGTTACAGCTACCAAATTGGACTATAAAAGATTCTTCGATCATACTAAAACGAAATAGAAATTATTATTACCAAATTATTGGACAACTGCATATTACTCAACGCAAATTATGTTATTTAGTATTATATACCGAAAACTGGACCACTGTGGAAACAATTCTTTATGATCATTCATTTTGGATGCAAATATCTAAAAAAATAATATCGTAAGTTTTTGAAAGTACCATTACCATTCCTACTAATTAAATTGAATATGACATGAATTTATACTTTAGTTTTTATTTAAATTGTCTCTTGTCGGAACTCGTTAATCCTTTATATGGCAAAATATTGTTAATAAGTGATATCAGGGATCCGGATGACATTAGAAAAACAACAAGAAAGATTTAAAACATTTTCATTAAAAAAAATTAAAAAATCGTAGTACCTATTACTATTATATTAAACATTTCTTACTGTTTTTATTTTTAATACTTAAAATGTGTATAACAACGTTATATTCTATTTGGTTATAGATTTTACCTGTAATGTAATTTGGTTACTTCAATACACTTTAAACAATAGCAAGTATATATAATATACACCTACACAATTATAACGTAAAATATACGTAATACATTCACCAATTAGAAAACTATTATTTAAACATTTAAATAGTTTAGCTTATTGCTATACATTTGGTATTATGTATATTGGTATTATAATGTATAGATGACAAAAAAAATATAATATAATATATTTTATAATAGTATAAGTAAGTACTAAGTAGTCAGTAGATAATTAATTTATAATATTTTTATTTTAATGTAAATATTATTGTAGTATAGCTTATCCGACATTTTTCTAGTATAATTATTTGTGTACATACGAGTATTATAAGAAATAGTAATCTTAATCAATTAGTTAATAAGCGGCGCGAAAATTATACGAATATTGACTATTGTGGTAATATTATTATAAACACCAGGGCTCGAGACTTGTAGCATTTGCATATTTTTTTGTAGTTTATGAAAAAATAGCAGAGTAAGCAATAAATCCATTTCAGACAAAAATGAACTCAATACTAAGGCTTTTAGTGCATATTTTTGCATATTCTAGAGGTTTTGCTATTTTTTCGACTATTTTGCTATTTATTGCTAATTAATGTAAAAATCGAAAACTCAGTCCTGCAAAAATACATATTTCGGCCACTCATCAGTGATCAACAGTTTTGGGACGTTATAAAACTCATTGTCGATTAAAAAAAATATTCCTAAAATATCCCAATGCAAGTCAATATTGTGTTTATCGTATCTTTTATCTTAATGTTGTTTCTGTTATCGACTTCGACCATACTTGCTTATATACCCAATAATTATGGACTGTTTCGATCTACAACGACGTAATCGATTAGTTTACGTCGACTTTTGATTGCGCTCGTATGTACGTTTTTATTCGTATAGTGAATTTGTGAATTTATAAATTTTTCTTTGTTCAGCTTTTTGTTTTTCATTTAAACATATTTTTTATACCATGCCAAAAGATAAATTATCACTAGCCCGACGGTTAAGAAGCTATGTACAAGAATTCGGTTCAGATACGTTTTCACACGATTCATCTATTCTTTTCTGTAAATACTGTGAAATTAAAGTAAATTGTGAAAAAAAATTCAATGTAACACAACATCTTAAAACTGACAAACATACAAAAGCAGTTAAACGTAAACAAGAAGAATCAGTAATATCACAACAGAAATTTTTAACACATTCAAGTAAGAAATCATGTTTCAATAAAGATTTGTGTCAGGCCTTATTATCCGCTAACATACCTCTAAATAAACTTTCAAATAATCGATTCCGCAGTTTTTTAAGTACTTACACGGGTAAAGAAATTCCAATGGAATCTACATTAAGACAAGGATATGTCCATGTTATATATATTGAAACAAAGGAAAAAATTAAATCATAAATTTCTAACAAGAATTTGTGGCTTAGCATTGACGAAACTTCAGACATAGAAGGGCGTTTCATTGCAAATGTTATAGTGGGCATTTTGGAAGTAGATCAACCGGGAAAAATATTTTGAACTGGAAAAAACCAATTATTCAACGATAAGCAAACTGTTTGATGATTCTATTCAGTTAATGGGTATTGATCGTGATAGAGTGTTACTATTTTAACTGACGCTGCGCCGTACATGATCAAATCGGCTACAGCACTTGGAGCCTCGTATACTAAAATGATTGTATTCAAACCAATTTTTCACTTCATTATATTTTCCACTTATGCCCATTTCAGTCCAAAATTTCCGGTTTGGTGTAGCTCCATCGCATATTATTCCATGTATGAAAGCTCCAGCATTCTCAAGCAGAGTTATTGTTCTTAGTATCAATTGAGCGATGACCAAACCTTTTTTTGGACCTTTTGATGCAAATACCGCAACTGATTGTTCATAATTATCAGCTAGGGGCACAAACATAAACACAAGCCCATGATTAGCCTTGTCATTAAATGATTTTCCACTATCACCATCTTCACCAAAAACAATGAGTCCTATAAAATTTTAAAATAGGAATGCAAAAAATAAAAACATATAAATACTTAATATAAAAACTAAATTTATTTTCAATTACCAGTATAGGTAAGGTTTTTAGAATTTACAGATACGTTTTCGCGGGTAGACATTTCATCAAAAATTAAAATTCCGTAACGTTTCAAAGTATCCTTCTGAGCAAGGTGAAGAGCAAATAGTTCCACAAACTTAGGATCAAAACCACATTTAGTGTCAATACATGAAAGGTGTCTGAAAATAATACAAGTATTATAGAGTATAAAAATAAAAAATTAAAACCATAGACCCGATAAGAAAGTTTCGGATTTGAATTAATTACCTTCGTATTGTTCTTACACAAGGAAGTGGTAAAATGTCATTATTTAATAAAAATTTATATCCACAAGGAGACCGTATGGAGAACAACATACATAATAAACTTTAATTTTCAAAGTATCTTCGACCTTTTTTTTTATTTTTAACATTTGAAGCAGAAACAATTTCGGTTAAGGAAATACGCTGATTAAATTTTTGTCTAATCTATCTTCAAGGTTTATTGAAGAGAGTGCTGACATTTTGTCGTGTAGATAAGAAATATCATTTTTCAGTTTTTTGTTCAGTGTTTCAGCTCGAATTTTCTTCTGCCTGACTAATTTATACTTCATTTGTAATCGTTTTATTTGTGATTGTTTTCTTGGACTAAGGGTAGTATTAATTATCTCAAAAGTTGTTTTGGTATTTTTGGATAATCGAAGTATTTTACGATTTAAACTTCGTATAGCACAAGTACAGTACTGGCATATATCTTTTTCTTCTAAAATAAATTTGCACATAACGTGTCGAAGATTTCCAACTGTATCAATATAAGAGTTTTGGGACTTTAAATATGAATTTATTTTGTACCCTTTACAAATCTTAGCATTATCAAACTTCTATAAAAGGTCTACCAAAACTCCAATATTATTTATTTTTGTTAAGCCAAAAATGTTTTCAGAAATGTCTTTACCTAACACTGAACATTTCACCTTTAAATCAGTATTCAAACAAACTCGTTTCAAAATAATAGGAGTAGGCATCTCAGTTTCTTCTTTTATAATTGTGTAACAAGAAAACATGATCAATTTTTCAGGTACATCGTGTCTACTCCATGCTGTAGGAAGAATTATACTATTAAAATTTTCATAATATATAATTGTCTATGATCGGACCGCATTCTATTCCCGTGGTTTGTGAGTCGTATTTCCATTGATATTTGAGAGCTCGTTAGGCGAACGCACAACTAGTGCTTCAGCGGTCAATATTGTTATCAGGCGACACTTAGAGAATAATAATGTATTACGGGCGATATAGGGAAGTGCACTGGCGTGGTTACAATTCGTTGTATTATGTTATCAGCCTAATTTACAATTACCCCACTAGATCCTAAATCCAGAAAAAGAATTCAAGGCAATGATATTGAATTGATTTATTTCACATCTCTATTATTTTTGAACGTGTACGATGTACATTGTGGTCAATTTCATAAAAATTTTTATATAATTTTGAACATTTGACGTTTTGATGTTGATTGCGCCGCTACCGATCCTACAAGTACGGCGGTTGTCGGCAACGACTTGCGTTTTTTTGTGTTAAGGACGGGAGTGCAGGAGGGTTAACCACTTAACTCTTTAGGTCGGAAACACGTATATTTGTACAATAAACAATAAATTAATAGGCGCCCAAATAAAAATATGTATAATAATAACACAAAAAAAATAGTAATAATAATAATTAATACAAAAGAAAACCTGTCATACTGGACACCGGATACAATACCACACGACGATCAACAAACAACGACTGACAAACATTGACCATCAAATATGAAACAGCAACCACATATGATGTGTATTAACAATGGCGACGCACAGGCCCGCCGGAACTTCAACAAGTGACGGCGCACACGAGCGGCACGTCGACGATGGTCACGATAATAAAGAGACCGGCACACACGTTATTAAAGACCGGAATACGAGGACCGCACGTAAGTCACATCAACAAAAGTTGTTACACCGGACGGCGTCCACGAGTTGCTCGCTCCTTGGTTGGTGACCGACACGTACCGGCCAGAACAGCCAAAATCACCACCAGTATCCGGACGCGTAGAACCAGAGCGCGTACGTTGCGTTCGGTTACACCGCCCGAAAAAGACAAAAAAAAAGGCTCGGCGGCCAACAGCAAGGTTTACGGCCGAGACACATGAGCGGAACCGCGGGAAGGGAGAGTATCCATAAAGATAACGACACTTGTTCCGGGTTCGAACAGATATAAATCAGTTAATTTGCAATTCCTTATTGTCAAGTAATTTTTTTACATTAAATATACCCCAAGCACGGTTAAACATAAAATACTTATACTATAGGTAAGTTGATTGTGAATTTCTAACAGTTAAAACCATAATTATAGCATATAATTTTTCTTTAATTTATCAATAAGACAATAAAAAGAAGTTTTTTTTATAAACTCTATTTTTTATTCTTAACTCTTATCTTATATTTTTAACAAATTTGTTAACAAAAATTATTTGTAGTCTATAATTTTTCATTTACATATTAATAAGATATTAATTCTAATTTTATATTTTTAACAAATTTGCTGACAAAAACTATTCGTAGTCTTTTAATTTTTATTATTCTTAATTTTAATTTTAAATTTTTAATAAAAGTGTTGGTAAAAACAATTAATCATGTTCAACAACATCGATTCGGCACACTGTAGTGGAACTAAAGACACATCTAAACTTACCCCACTTATTGAGAAAAATAATATAATACAAATGTCACCGACAAAAAAAAAAAAAAAAATAAGTGAGCGAATTCAAAAAATAAGTCTTAACAACAGAGTTCAAGCTGTCGCAGATTACATAACAAAGAAACATTACAAAACAAAGAATATCAAGAAGCTTAATATTAATTTAGTTCATGCATTGTCAGCGAGCAACTCAACGCTGTGCAAACTTATTAGAAGAAATACAGAAATTAATGTTCCTGTAGACACAAAAAGTTTAATAACTAAAAATAATAAGTTGATGCTATGTCCATGTTCAGCTTTAAATGAAATTTGTAGACAAAAAAAAA
>NW_020272593.1:0-7020 GCF_003268045.1 Sipha flava
CTTTAGAACAATTTAGGTTCCTGGACGCAAGTGTAAATGCAGTGTAAATAAATTATAGAAAAAAAAAGTGAATAATTGATTAAACGTAAAGAGTGAAATCGCACTCCGGCGAGCAACGCGAATCCAATGATACTCTACGACGTAAAGCCTGCGTAAACGTGCAAAGGAGCTCTTGCTCTGCCATCACGATGCCGAATAAGGTATTTATTGAAACCTAGAATATTACTGAGAAGGTCCGCGAATCGCGAAAACGATGTTTTTGAATGCTCAACACCCGTCTATCGCGGCCGTCGTACGAAAAGCGTATCCGTAAACGTGTAGGTGTCAACAGCGTCAACGCTTTCAATAATTAATATTATTGTTTAACACGACCGTTGTAAAGAAAAATATACCAGCGGTGTGCGCAACGTGATAAATACGCGCACGCGCCCGTACAGGTACAAAGACGTACCCGGACGGAGGGAACGAGAAAGAGCGAGAGAGAGAGTGGTGAGATGGGAAGCGCAGAGTTGGATTCGGCGTACGCTTCGGCGACGACGTTTGAAAGCGATTAGAGATACACGGGTAACAACCCTAGACTCATCGTGAGCGCATAAATCAACACTATCGCCGATCGCCGCGGACGAACAAAAGGTTCGCTCCCGCCGCTGAGCACACGACGACCGCGTTTTACCTAATTAAACTTTTAACAACCACCACGATTTATGATGCATCAAAACGACTTTCACTCGGTACAAATGATTTTCTGCGACTCATTATGCGCGCTGTATGCGCGTTTTTTTTTTTATCAGATCCCGTTCTGTTGCGGTGCGCACGCCGTACAGTCGCGCCCGATACACGTTTTTCCTCTCGTCGCCCATCCCCCCCCCATCATCTCCTAGGCCACAACAACAGGCACCGCCCGCTCGGGGTCAGTACGAAAATTGCGTCGCCACGTGTTTCTTCGCCCGGTCACGAAAATACGGTTAGTCAGTTATTACTAGTGATGGGAATAATCAAGTGATTTCGATAATCCAGAGATTAGTAATCGAGATATTATAGTAATCGAGTAATTCACTCGATTAAAATAATCGAGCGAATAGTAATCGAGATTATTTTTTCTCGATTGTTCCCATCACTAGACGTAATTGTATTGATTTTAAGACAAATCTAGTGCTTACAAATAAGTACTCATTTAATTAGACTAAAGATATATTTGGTTATTGGTTGAAAGAAAAAATCATTATTTTACATAAATTTAGTATTAATCTAGAATAAAACATTTATTAGAAATAATGTTTTATTATCATTAAAACATAGGGCCTTAGAGGTATTCAAACCTATCAAACTATTCTTTAAATTAATTATATTTTTTTTTGCATTTAAATAGGATGTATGCTTGAAACGAATCTATAGACTTCATTATTTCAAACATTTTTTTTTCGTTAATTTGATTTAGTCATCTTTAAATTATGGATATTAATGTATTGAATATGTATTTATTTTAAAGAAAATTTTATTAATTTAATATAATTCAGTATTAATTCTAGGTAAATCGTTGAACTTCAAAATAATGATTCCATTTCATTAAAACATTGAAACATATTTTTCTGAGTGTACCTAAAATAATTCGGGACCCGATTCGGATGCAGCCGAAAAATCACATCCTCGCTCATCTCACGTTCAATTTCAATACAACGAAGCTAATCTTGATTTTTAACGACCATGTACACATTGTAGGCTGCCTGACGTTTAGCCTCTTTTTTTGACCATCCTTCGCCTGTATAAGCACATATTTTTACATAACGATTTGTGATTACACGTAACGCTGAAGTGAAAACACATAGAAAGCTGACCGTACCTTTGATCGTGTACCCTCTTAAAGAGCATTCTATTTGAAAATGGTTATCAGCTATTTTAACACATGAATGATACTCCGGTATTTTCCACCATCGAGCCATACACAATTCTTGTAGCGCAGATACGGCATCCGTGTTCACTTTCAACGCGATGTTCTTCTCTACTTTGATTTTACTGGTGAGAGGGCACACGTTGATATTATTATCGGATATTTGTTTAGTATTATCATAAAAACATTAATACCGCATCCGTTGTTTGGCCGTCATTGTAATTTCTTTTGTGAGTTCTGTCCTCGAACTCATACGGTCTACGTTCAATACGGTTGTTCCGTCGTCCGTGTCACCAGCCTCTGGTCCACCATTTGGAAAGGACAATAACTCAAGAGCATTTCTGTTTGATGCCATCGCCGGTCCACTGTGGATTTTTTCGCACATCGGAACATCTCCGGGAGAAACTGCACTTTCGTTGACGATCAGTAAAGGGTCATATCCAAGTTCAGTTTGGCTCGACACGTGACACTGGGCTAAATCCAGCACATCGGTCTGAGCTGACACATGACACGGGTTCAATTTTTCGGTCTGAGCCGATGCGTGATATTGGTCGAACATATCGGTCTCAGTCGACACATCACACGAGTCCAATATTTCGGTCTGAACCGATGCGTGACACTGGTCGAGCACATCGATCTCAGTCGACACGTGAGACTTGTCTAATATCTCGGTCTGAGTTGTTGTGTGACACTGGTCCAACACATCGGTTTCAGTTGAGACGTGTAATTGGTCGAATACGTCCGTCAGCATTGAATTATCTACCAAATGCATTTTGGTTGTCTCCGTCGAGACTTCGTGTAAGTCCACCATCATCCGTGCAGATGGTCCCGCGTTCTCGGAGACTTCAACTTCAGTGGCGATAGTGGCCGACCGTTCGTTTGCAGCCTTGATCGCGCAGCACTGACCGAATTCCCAACAACGTTTGTGTATGGACACCTTACACACTATAAAACACCGGGAGAAAAAATATTCATGAGACAACAACAAACACCGATGATTTATTTTAACAATATCTTAAAATGCAACGGTAATAATGTCATTCGAGTGTACAGGGCCGTCGTAGAGTTTGGTGAGACCTATATAGTGGCAACTAGGGGTAATTATGGGGTTAATAACAAAAGCAATGGATGTTGTGGTCACCAAAAGTTTGGGGTCTAGGGCAAAATAGTCCCAATGCGCCTCGACGGCCCTGTGAGCGCATAAGGTATTGAAAAATTATTTACCAGTGCACTTGTACACATGCGATGAGTAAATCCGTCTAGTGTTGCATCCCACACATTTAAGGAACCAAGCACTCTTTGTTCTACGGTTCGTGATGTCCTTGCAATGATTGCTCATAATGTGTGCCCGGTAACTGTGCAATAAATTAAACGAGTTAAATAATTCGTATTTCGGTTAAGTTCCGATCCATTCGACTTACGCCATTATTTCTCGTAGGTTCTTCGGTGAATTCTAATATTCGAAACGATATATTTTGCGATCGTGAAAATCAACTATTATAAATGTTCGATATCAACGAATAACTGGTATAGAATTTTGTTTTAGCAATCAACGCGATATATGGTGAATTCCCTACCAGGCGACCAAACAAAAATGTACATGCTGCCAGCATAATATTTTAAAAGCTAATAAATCGGTCGAAAACTATGAATATCCGTTTGATGTATTGTAAATATTAATAATAAAACTCTTTCCCGTTGATAGTATTGTTAATCGCGAATTTAAAAGTGTCCACTTTTGAATTACACGCATGTATTTGCCACTGTATGATTATAATTTATCGTGTTTTTTAAGTAATGGACAACAAATGAAGGTAATCATATAAACAGTCAAATTATATTTTATGAATTTTATATTGTATTCTGAGTATTTATAAAAAACAAAACTAATCATTAGTATAATAAATAAAATAAAAATAAATATAGATTAATTGAATTGTTCTCTACAGCTCTTTTTCTAATTAAAAACCGTCATAGTCGTACCTCATTGCACTTATCGGTACCTACATGCTTGCGATGTATGTATGTATGCATTTACATTTACATCGACTTCCTTGAAGAATACCTAGAAGAAGTGTCAGAGTAACAAAAGACAGATAAAAATAATTTAAGTATAATTTAAAAAATACGGAGAGGAAGAATGGTTTGTGATTATAAATTATGTAATGCTATAATACTGTTAGTTTATAATGTTACATATTGGTTATTGTATTTTTACTTAACTTGTGTTAACTTTTAAATATTTTTGAGAATGTGAAATTTCTTTTAGTTGATTTTTTTTAGATCGTTCTTATTATATCGAATGACTCCCACACCTAAGCGAAGTAAGATCCTCAATTACATCCTCAATCGAGTTACTCGATTATTTTTTCTCGATTGTTCCCATCACTAATTTCTACGGTTCTAATACACATTATCACTTTACACGTCTACAATAATATAGCGAAACATAATATTAATTTCCAAGTAACTAGTTTACTATCTAATAATAATAATATGCATTATTCAATACTTGAAATATTTCTCCGTGTTGATCCTCTTTGTTTGAATATTTTTATTTTTCTTATTTTTTGGTGTTGGGGCCCCATATTTAGAATATAACCAATACTAACTTGGAAAATTTTTTTGGGGCCCCCAAGACAGTGGGGGTCCTAAGCTATAGCTTGTGTAGCTTATACGTAAATCCGACACTGCGTGCACCCTGTAATTTTGTATGCCTTATCATTCTACGTGCACCACCTACGGTACATTTCATGTTTCCCCCCACCCACAAGCGTATTTTAGGGGAGGGCGATGGGGCAATCATCTGCCTCCCTGAATTCTTATTTAAGGAATTAATTATATGTGAGATACAAGTTTGAAATTTTTTTAATGTAGATCGTTTTACAACGAAATCGAATTACGCGTGGCTGAACTGGGCGTGGCGAATCGGGCTTTTAGTCGGGTCCATACTTGGTGAAAAATCAAATAAAACCCAAACGTAACTTTTAAAACACAGACAGGAGTTAGAAAAGAACTACACAAACGTCGATTCTAAGCGGATCCGACATTAGATTTAAAAAAAAAAAAAAAAACACAAATATTAAGGATACGCCGGATATAAATGCTACCAAAAATGTTACTTGTAAATTTTGAGTCTGAATTTAAATAAAAAAGTTGAGTCACCCCCCTTCTCCCCTAAAAGTAAGTCTATATACTAACCCTGCCCACACTATCGCAACGCAAATAAACCGCGTGTTGAACGGCCGTCACCCGTACGCGAATAATTATCACGAGGCACACAGTATAAAGTTTTTTTTTATTTTTTTTATTCGCTTTACGCGCACACGATACCCGCCCAAGCGAACTCAATGGACGGACGACGACCGAACGCGCGCTTGTACGCGTTTTATACCGTAGGCGTATTGCACCGACGTGCTGCGCGCGCGCGATACGTGTACGCGGAATTTTTGTAATTGTTGTCTTTTTCGTTATTATTATTATTATTATTGTGTCACGCGCCGACAACGGCTATTATTTCTATTCGGCGAACGCCGTTACGGATAGACAAACGCGTTTCCTCCGGTCGCGCTGTTATTACTGCTTATTATCATCGTCGTAGTTGTTGCTCGTCTCGGAAAAAAAACGCGCGCGCGTTCTGACCTGTTCGCGGGAAGATCAATGCTCGTAAATCGAAAACAAATACAGCGGATTGATATGCAGCGCCGCGGCCGAGGAGAGACGGACATGAATCGTACGGCGGTTAGATGAATTACGACCGTTCGTTTTGATTTTCCGCGAGCCGGCTCCGTGGATCGCGTCTGCGGAACATCGATGAAAAGACCGCGCACCCGTCCGGTATCGATCATAACACAATACGGAGGGGTAGGTGGGGGGAGAAAACACAATTCTACGATTCGTCGAGTGTAACAATAATACGCGCACGAACGTGCTTCGCAAGCGGAAACGTCATTGTTATTATTTTTATTTTTTTGTTTTTAACGAAAATATTCCAGACGATATTGTGATTTTGCTATCAACAACAAGAAACGTTGATTTGAAGCATATACTGTTTGAGAAGTCTCAAAGTCTCATAAAAAAATGATTAAATATATTTTTTTTGAACATCGTCACACAAAACGTTTAGACTAACATGTTCGTCGGTAATCCTGTTATGTCGAGTTGCCGAAGTCGTTTGAGAGCGTTCAAGTTCTCGCCATCGTTTCTCTTAATGCGGTACGAATTTCACTTTTGCACTTTTTGGACGAAGGAATAAACGAGCACGGAGAACGTTTTGTTCGATTAAAATTTAACGTCACGTCGTGAGGTGCAACACTCTCTAACATTTATAGTTTTTTTTTTAGTTTTATTCAACTTACACCCATGTTTTTATTTTATTATTTTTTTTCTTATCTTAAGAATAAAAGTCGTTTATTTTAATACTTAAAATCTAAGAATATCGTATATAATTATGGTAAATTTGTGATTTTCTCTTCAAAGTCAAGTCAGACTTATGTAAATAATTGAACCCAAGGACATGTTAAGAAGGAAGGGCAAAAGAGGAAATGAGCTTCGGGGTGCTATAGTTTCGTTTAAGTGTGATGGCACTCCGACATTACGATTATGCTCAGGGGTGTCGAATTCCTATACACAGTTTTGGTCAAACTCATACTCAATGAATTTATTTTATGGAGTTGCTTTATGATACAGGCACAGATTACAATTTATTTACAAATACTAAACATACTATTATTGTTATATAAAATCACTATTTTAGATGATGATTATACATATTAATCGTACATGATATAACGTACAGTGAAAATGAGTTTTTAAGTAAAAATAAGTATATTTCTTTTTAACGATTTTTTCCGCGTTTATACATGACCATTCGCTACCAAAGATTCGAAAAACATTACTTCGTAATACCGTAAGGCGGGACAGTAATATTATATGTACTATTATTTGTGTAAAGCAAAAGTGATTTCCAAGCCTTTTCCATACAAATATCTTGAGCACACGGCTGCACATCACTTGTCGATCATAACATTATAAGTACTGATGAACGTCGGTCAAGATTGTTTCTCAAATGTTAAACGCAGTTGATGTAATTATGTCTGTCTCTTTGGTCCACTGTCGTTCAGAACTTCACA
>NW_020272594.1:0-8764 GCF_003268045.1 Sipha flava
AAGCTCACTTTATACGCCTGGCACAAAAGTACATGGTTGACTTAAATTAATGTGAAGAATCTGTGTTATTGGCTGAGTTCAAATTATGGCAAAGACGTTTAGAAAATATTGGATCATCAAATATACTAAAAAATGCCATGGAAGCAATAGTTTTATGCAATAGACAAGTTTATCCAAGTGTATTTAAACTGCTATAGATTTTTGCAACTTTACCAGTATCAACTGCATCTAGCGAGAGGCCGTTTTCAAACTTGAAAAGAATAAAGACATACTTGCGAAACACAATGTCACAAGTAAATGAACATTGGTTAATTCATTTTTTTATAATTATGAGTTTTTAAGTTTTTTTTTTTTTTTAATATAGGGGCGGTTAAATGGTTTAGCTATGCTAGCAATCCACAAATAAGTTGGAATTGATATCGATGAAGTGATCGACCAACTTAGTTTAAAGAAGAGGCGCTTAGATTTTTTACTATAGGTCTATAGATTTAATTTAGTTTAAAAACTGTAAATATTTTAAGGTAATTTTTTTAATAAATATTAGTAATCTGCAGTATTAAGTAATAACTAGGGCTGGGATTTATATGTAATAAAAAACCAAAAATATGTACATATATATGTAATTAAAATTTCCAAAATATGTAGTATAAAATAAAAAATATGTAGTATAAAATAAAAATTTTGTACAAAGAAAAATTTAAAAAAATACAATAAATTGATGTTTAATCAATTGTAAGGGAAACAATGACAAACCATATATTGTTTTAAATTTTCAAAATTAAATTAACGGCGATTTGGTCTAAACACTGACTTATACCTACTAAAGGAGCGTTCTACATCACAAGATGTTATCGGTGCATACTTCATCGCTGTTATTTCACTAGGTGAAAGATTGAGCTCCATTGTGTCTTCATCCACAATACCACAAAGAATGTTTCTTATACATTTAATGGTCTTCAGTCCCGAATTTTTGTTTAAAACGACGTTCATTTTATTCTTTATTAATTCTGCTGTTGGGCCCACTGATTCATTAATTTTTGAAATTGATAAATCAATAATTTGTATGCTTTCACTCAACGGAATCTTGGTGTTTTCTAATTTTGAAATTGATTCACCCAAAAAACTAAAATTAGACACAATATATGATAGAGCAGACTTTATATTAGGTCTCTCAAAAATTTATTTTCCCTTGGAAATTGATGCTGCATGTTCAGAATCCAACATAGATACTATATTTTTAATTTCATCATAAAATTTGGAATAATAGTTTACGGCTTCTAACCATGTCCCCCACCTTGTTATAATTGGCTCTGGAGAAAGCGGGATGTTTGGATAGTTATTTTTGAATATTTCAATTCTACTTGGAGCTTTTAGAAATATTCGTTTAGTTGTTGAAATTAATAAATCAACATCGGGGTATTGACATCTGACGGTTTCAGCTACTCGATGTAAGGCATGAGCCAAACAAGTTAAGTGAATCATTTTCGGATACAAAACTTTTAAAGCATTTGCCGCCTTAATCATATACGGAGCTGCGTCTGTCACAAGTAGTAAAACTTGTTCATGCTGTATGTTATTGGGCCAAATTAAACTCATTGAATCGTTGAACAATTTTGCTATTGTTTTATGGTTACATTTTTCTAAATTTTCACACGTTAAAAGAATAGGCTCAGAAGGCTCGGAATTCAGTTTACCTACAATAACATTTCCAACATACCTGCCTTCAACGTCAGTAGATTCATCAATAGAAACCCAAATAGGACCATTTTGAATTAAATCACGAATTTTAAGTAATGTTTCTTCGTAAATAGTTGAAACATAATTTTTTCTAAGAGTACTACGGTCTGGCATAGATTTACCTATGTTTTTTTCTAAAAATTCTTTGAAATGTAGATTATCTAATTTAGCAAGAGGTATATCTGCCTTAATCATTGCACGACATAATTCTATATTAAAACTACATTTACTTGAAGATGATGTAAGAAATTGCTGCTTTGATTGCATTTGTTTTTTTACTAATCGTTCTTTGTTAGATTTATGTTTTGATGTTGAGATATGTTGAGTTATCTGAAATTTTTGAGTAGTTGAAACACTTATATCACACGCATTGCAGTAAAGTACATTATTATCACTCGAAAAAGTTTCGTTAGGAAAATCACGGATAACGTTTGAAATTTTAGTTGAAATAGATCGAGCTACTTTAGGCATTATATTTACTAATTTATTATTAAGTCTTTAGTTTTAAATTATAATTTATAACTCGAAATGCAAAGATGTTTTCACAACCACGCGAACACAAGAACTGATAGTCTGTTAGGTACTGTTGTAAATTCGTAAATATATTTTGTCAAATAATTGTATAACATAAAGTATAATCTAACATCATTAAGGTATGGTTATCGAACAGAAACAGATAAGATAAACTAAAATCAAGTTATTAATATTATTTATTTTAACCTACTTATTTCCTATATGCATTATACACTTACAATTTTCCGAATACCGTTTTCGAAATAAAAATGTAAAATATTACTAAACCACTGAAATTGTCAAAATTTACAAAATATGTAAATAAAAACGAAAATTTTACAAAGTATGTAAAAATATGTAAAATAAAATATGTCTTATTTTATTGCAAATCACTCGAAACGAATTTATAATTTGCAATAGTTAATTTATCGTGTTTCACTAAAAATATATATTTACATACAAATCCCAGCCCTAGTAATAACCTACAACTTGTCTATTATACCATTTACATGAATCTTAATTATAAGACTGTCAATTCATAGTAATATGTTAAAAAGTAACTTCAATGTGTTTTTAATATAATAATTCTAAAAATGTTGTTTGTGAGGTACTGAGGTTCAATAAACGTTGGACACCCCCCGATAAATTACCCAAAATACGCCACTGATGATGAGAATATCTCACTGTGAAATACAATGACAAAAAAAATGTTAGAAAAGAAACTGTGTCACAAGAATAAGATAATGTCGTATACATCCACAATCGGGCACGGTGTTCACAGAACAACCCGACCGGTTGGACCGATTGGATAGTATTCCGTGCGGGCGTCGTCGCAACCGTTCGCGTCCCCTGTCCATTGATGGATTGGGGGACGGGGTGTCGCCGCGGCGTCGCGTGCCGTGGTCTGGCGGTTGATGAGAGAGACATAGGCACGGTCGGCGACAGACGTTTCGATAACGGCTGCCGCACGGGTCCGCGTCATAGTTTCATATGTATTAATACATATTTTTTTAATAATTTATTTTAATCAAGGTTATTTACTATAATATTATAATATAGCTCTAAGCAGTATAAGCTATGTTAGTATTTATTAAAAGGATAAATAAGTTATTTTCAAATAGTTTTTTATTTATTTTATAGAAGCTAGAAACATTTAATTTTATAAGTAACCTAAAATTACCAAATCAATGATTACATTTTATTTATATAAAAAAATGCATTTGTTAATTGAAATTTGCACATTAATTAATTAAAATTAATACTGTAAAATTAAGTTTTAATTTTCTAATTATATACATGATTAATAATTTAATTTTTACGTTCCATAATTATGTGATAGAAAACATGTCGAAAACAATAAGGTACATTATCACTAATCAGATAATGAAACAAAAATTAAAAAATTAAAATACCTTGCCCCACTTGACACATTACTGCGGACGCCCTTGGGTATGAAATACTGCCCGGGTGACGTGGCTACGGACATGTGCCTTAAAGCGATGTAATCAGACATAAATGTACAATATAAATTTTTTAATATTGGATTTTCACCAAGTTTACGTTCTAAACTATGGAATCGACAGACCGCCATTTAACGTGAACCAGGGAACGTCATTTTTCATCCGAATATGGATGTTCGTGAACAGAATGCGAAACTGGTTCCATCAAGGTCCATCCAAATATCGAGCTGAACGCTGTTGGGAGTGAGTTATCGATTGACACCTTCCGGCCGTCTAAAATGTCGGAAAAAACATCAGCCCCGTGCAACATTTCGACGGGTGACGACAAATGGAACGTTGGATCGGGCAACGCCAAACTTGAAAATCGATCTTGTATATTGGCCGGCAACGATTGTCGTGGCATATTACAGGTGATTATGGGCAACACATATGCCTTGATATTGAGCACTGGATTAGACGCGAACAGTTGATGGATTACACATGTTGCGATACCACTGACATTAAGGACCGGTGTGGCTGACAAACCATTAATGGGAGTCGTGCGGAACATGACGCCGTAATAGCACTTATTTGTGAGGCGGAATCTACTAGTGCCCGGACTATCTGCCACGTGCCGTATTGGTCGCGGGCATGGGCAAGTACTGTGCCCAACACAGTTAACGGACTACTCACAGGTATTGACGAGGAAGCACACAAGACAGCTCCTGCCGCAGATGACGTAGCGACTGAGGACGTTTTATCTTCGACCACATGAAGAAGCGCGTGATGATTCCGAGAACACACTGTACACCGATCGCTCGATAAACATTTGTTTGACCAATGTTTAGCACTAAGGCAATTAAAACATAACCGGTTGTCACGAGCGAAACGGCATCGTTCATCAACGGACCAGGCGTCAAGCTGACATGACAATAAATTATGGCACCCTTTGCAACATAAAAATAAATTGTCTTTTACCGGGGCCTTAGATACGACAAGGGATGTAGAATACGGTTTTTCGGTTGAGGTGCCTTAAATGATAATAATTGCTGCGGTATTGATTTATGGGCCTTACCAGCAACGGCTGATTTACGTGAATCGCCAACATTTTCTAAAATCGAAATACGAGATTGAGTGAACTCCAATAACTTGGTGACCGTTGGATAAGTTGATGTTGACAACGATTCGAACAATTTCCGGGTCATAAGCGACATACAACGGAACGCTATTGAAAACAATATAAATGAGTCGGGGTCGGGGATATGGAGCGATTCTAATAAAGCAATATTTTTCTTGAACGTTTGCACAAAATTATTCAAATCTTGAAGGGACTCCTGATTGTGCACATGTGCGTTGAGCAATGTGTCAATTAAGAGGACGCTCCACATGTAAATATTGAGACCAAAAACAAGGTTCACGTGAACACGTTTTATCAGAGCTATAATCACCCTAGGAATTCAAAATGTTTACACAATATAGAAGACAACTATTTCTGTGACGTAGTGTTTTTTTTTTTTTTTTTTTAAATAATTAGGAAAGGAGTTATTAAAGCTCAAATATGCATGATATTATATGTTTTTAAAAACCTTATAAAACTACAATGAGTCAAAATATGAAAAAAATAAAAACACTACATCATAGATAAAATTCTCCCCAATACATGGTGAAAATTTCATGAATTTATTATAAATGTAGCCTGTGTATTTTATTTTCCCGTAAAACAGTTTTTAACAATGTTTTATGGTACATACAAATATTCGTCATTGATTTGTGCGTTGTTCCTGTTGTTATGGGCTACCACAAAAACATGTATAAATAGAATTGTGCGTAACACAATATCACAGATGTTACACACCTATATTTGATCATAGACTATCTATAATCATTAATTTAAAATATTATAAGATTAATATATATTCTTAGAAACACCTACATTTAATAGGTTGGCCATAAACCAATAATCTATATATATAAAAATTTCGTGTCACGATGTATGTTCGCGATAATCTCCGAAACTACTGGACCGATTTTGATGAAATTTTTTACACCGTGTGTAATTTGGTCCAACTTAAAATATAGGATAGTTTTTTTTTCAAATTTTTTAATATTTTAAATATTTTAATTAACTTTTTAATAAATGTGTATAATTGCATGGTGTATTTCGGTGTATTTCAATCACCGGAAACATCGATGAAAATTTAAACGCCAATGACATCGGAACTGCATGTATTTTACCTTCAAGCTACATCAGCAGTCCACGGAGCATGCAGGAATACATACAAGATGCGATGACTTATGTACGTCATTACGGTCGACCTGATTTGTTTGTTACATTTACGTGTAATCCAAATTGGGAAGAAATAAAAAGTTTGTTATTACCAGGCCAACAATCAATACATCGTCACGATATCGTTACACGTGTGTTTAAACAAAAGTTATAATCTTTAATTAATTTAATCGTAAAATATTCAGTTTTTGGTAATGAACTAAATTAAGAAATGAACTAATTGAGAGTGTTTTTCCGGATATATTGAATTATTATTTAGATCACAATTGGCTCTGTAATCGTGCTATTTTGGCAGCAAGAAATGTTGATGTGAACGAAATTAACTTCCATATACAACAGATTTTGCCCGGTGATTTGATGTCTTTTAAATCAATCGACACAGTTATTGATGAAAACGAAATCGTAAACTTTCCAATTGAATTTTTGAATTCTCTGGATTTGCCAGGAATGCCACCACACAACCTTCAATTGAAAATTGGTTCACCAATTATTCTTCTACGTAATTTAAACCCACCTCAATTATGTAACGGTACACGTTTAGTCATAAAAAAAATGACCGAAAATATTCTTGAAGCAACAATTTTGTCGGGAAAATTTAAAGGAGATATCGTCCTGTTGCCACGTATTCCACTGATAGCGTCGGAATCTTCAATACCGTTTAAAAGGCTCCAATTTCCGATTTGTTTAGCTTTTGCGATGACTATAAATAAATCTCAAGGCCAAACAATGTCTATTTGCGGTTTGGATTTGGAAAAGACATGTTTCTCACATGGACAGCTATGTGTTGCCTGCTCACGTGTAGGAAAACCATCAAATCTCTTCGTGTTAGCGAAAGACAGGTTAACCAGGAATGTTGTACACAAAGTAGTACTTAGATAATTTTTAGTTTTAATAATTTAATTTATTTTTGTATGTTTTTAATGTATATAGTATTTTTTGTAAGTAGGTCACTGATTACAAACAATAATTTAATATAAGATGAATAAAATGTAAATTCAGAAAATATATATTTTGGTTTGTACTTAATTTCAACTTTTAGATACTTTACCTATTACTTTTAAATTTTCTCATACATAATAACACTAATACATGGCCTACGAAAATGCTAAAAAACCAACTAATACGCGGGCAACGCCGTGTCGGGACAGCTAGTAACAATATATATTTTAAAAGATTAATATATATTCCTAGAAACACCTACATTTAATAAGACCAGTAATATATATTAAAAGATGTAATCTATAAAATGATAAAGTAGGTCAAACGAACAATGGCCTATTGCTAAATAAGGAATAATGCCGAAACAACAAGTCCTATGACGTCAATCGAGCCATATAAAAGATGGATCAAAATGACCACGATTCAGATGAGTTCTAGTCACGGAACAACAAGCAACTTCACGTTACTCTGTATCAGAATTTTTGTTAACACTTTGAGTTATAAAATAAATGTATTAATGTATTAAGTCTCATGTTTATTTAAATTAAATACATCTTCGACTTGCAACACTTGAAATCGAGCCGGTGGCACGTAACACTGTTGCTAGCATTCGGTCGGTGAACTAAAACCCCCACTCCACTGTTGAAACAACTGTAACTGGTACGACGACGACGAAGACGCGTCGTCGTCGTTATCGGTAGACAGTGATATATATATAATAATTATTGCAGTTCGAAGAAACAACCAAAATTTAGAAATAAGATTATCGATTATCATCAGTTGATTTTATATTATTCACACTATTTTATGCCGTCCATTATAATTTACTATTATTCTGATATTCACAAAATATGAAATCACACATAATTCATAAACTCCAGAAAATTATAATAAATAATTATGTACTATATACATCAATACTAAATTCTTAGGGTTTTTTTTAAATACTTATTACCTACAGGTAGCCACAAGAAACGGTCGTCACGGGAAGCACGCGGCAATCACACGGAACCGTTGTGTCATCGACTACGCACACGAACGAAGAAACGAAGACGGCAAGCCAAAAAACCCACCACCCAAGCGGCCGTTGACCGAACCGGTCTTCTTGTGACTGGCCGGTGGGAGAGGGCGCGCCACGAAACTTCTCGAAACTTCGAGGAGCTTATGGCGCAAATAACGTGCGTTTGGCGCGCAATTTCAAATTAATGGCGAGCACGAACATAGTGTCTCCATTAAGAAATAATGCTTGATAATCAATATCAATCTGAAACAACATAGTATATTTAGACATAAGAAAAAAAAATAACTATTTCAATTAATTACAAGTTTATGGCCAAAAGAAATTGAATATTATTTCCAATTTTTTAATATATTCGCTGTTGACTCTGAATTCTTAATGTAATTAAGTCGATAGTTTACACTAGCTTTCCAGTTTTTTTCAATTTCAGGAAATAGACTGTTGTTATGTTTCATTTCATCCAATATATAATCTATTTCATTTTCTGATACTACAAATAATATAGACATTATAATATATATTATGTATATATATATATTATATATTATGTTTAATTTATAAATTAAATATTTTACCAAATGTCCTCTCAGCCCAACTCTCCTTATCTTGATTTCTGTTACCCGTTTTATTTTTTTCTAATTTAGTTGTAGTATGAATTAACCCAGTATTTTTCAGATTTCTCATTGAGTTATAATACTTGGCATACAATTTGTCTTTTGGGTATTTATTGCATCCAATTTTCATGAAATAGGTATCCTGTAGATTTTAATTTTGGTAATTATTATTATTATGATAGCAATAAATAACAAATTAAATTACCTTAATTTCAGA
>NW_020272595.1:0-8864 GCF_003268045.1 Sipha flava
TAGGCAACCCTACACACCACACACAAGCGCGGGAAACTGATAACAACGTTATCCATTAATCAAAAAACAACAGTTGTCGGACATAATATAAAAATCAAACAGGTTTGCCCTTTCCGTTCGCCACACCGTGTTCGCAGTAAATGGAAGTTGTAACTCCCAAATAAACAAGTTACAAGTACTATGAACTCAGAGTAGTGAACGTAAGAATAATTTTAATTGTCTGGAAAATGCAATTTCAAACCTAGAACACTGAAACATAAATTTATAATATAGCTCAATTAATCTGATCGCATTTTTAAAATCCCCTGATTTTCCTGTTATAGTGGACCTACGATCTTTGTAGAATAGTAATATACAACATACAACATACATTATTAATAGTGTTATAAGCAGTAGTGTATTGGAAGTTGTACGACGTATACCAATACCCTATTTTTATCCATGGCGTAAAGCTTATGAGAAATTGATGATACGCGGGTATACGGCCGTACATTGCATATAGCTTGTAATTTAACAAATAACTACATAATACCTTGACTAACCTAACTTGTGGTTAATTTATGACGTGATTCGGTATCGGATATATAAATATTATTTTTCATTTTTTTTTTAATGAAAAATTCAAATTTGTTATCATGTTATCAGGTATGAAGGTAAAACATTTATTTGTTTTGAAGATATCTTCTAATATCCGTTATCCATACACATAAAAAAACGAGATCATGATGATTGAAAATGTTTAAATTATGTGTACCCACCCAGACCGTAGCCACGTGGGGGGGGGGGGGCAAAGGGGGCGTTGCCCCCCTAGACCTAATTGTTGCCCCCCAACAAAAGTTAATAATGTCATGACATTTAGTGGTTAGCATGAATGTAGATAGTAGGTTTTTACTATCTACAGCCGTGGTAGTTAAATATAATATAATTTATTGCTTGATAATAATTTCATCGGCAGTAAAAGCACTGTTTAATATAAGAAATTATTTTTAGCAATATTGTATAGCATTTGCACTGGAAAATACGATGGCATCTGATTGATGTCTGACGACAACTCCGAACAATAAATATAACATATCGAACCGATAACATTCACCATTTCATTAGATCCTAAAATTCTAAATTTGGATATATTATTAATGGAATTCAACAAGCAAAAAGATAGAAAATTACAACTGTTTTAGTTTAAAAAAAACTGGTAAATTCAAAAAATAATATATTATAAAAATATTCAAAATGTAATTATATTCACTTTATTCTAATTCTTATTATTTTAATTTAAAGTACCTATTATAAAAATTACAATATTAATAAATTAAAAATAGCATTAATATTGATTTTTTTCTAATGCCCCCCTACAATTTTATTTGCCCCACCTGAAGATTTGGTCTGGCTACGGGTCTGTACCATAGACATAATGTCTATGGTCTGTACCTACCTAGTCCAAAAAAAATTTCGTAGATTGCAATAATGAATCGTTTGTTGCGTGTTGACTGGTTTTTACGTTTTCTTTACAGCCCAAACTGCTGATAATGATTACAGATTATAACAATAACAAAAACACGTGTTTAAGTTAGAAAATGTTATCATGAATATTAAAAATGTATAAAGCATAACTAACGCCAAACATATTAAATAATTATATGGTTAACAAATTTAAATTTGAGCAATTTCAAATTTATATACGATAGATAAATAAATAAATACTTTTTACTCGTTTATTGTATTATTCTTCACACCCAGTAAGTAATTTATTTTAAACTATAGAGCATAAAACTGCGATTTTTGATCTCCATTTTTTATTTCTAACAGTTTTCATAATATGTTTTAATTATTTTTCTTGTGTTAAAATTGAATATTTAAAACAGGTTTTACGAGCATTAAATTTAATCATGTATTCAAACGATAAACGGTTTGCTAAAATTGGTGGAGATCCAAAATTCAAAAGAGTACCTAAAGCTGATCGAAAAGTAAAGATTGATAAACGATTTCAATCTATATTTAATGACAAACGGTTTAAAGTGAAGTACACTATTGATAAAAGAGGAAAACCTTTACGTGGTTCTACTACTGAAGACTTTAAAAAATTTTATCATATGTCTGATGAGGAAGAAGAAGAAGAAGATGATGAAGAAGTAAAAGAAAAAGATGATGAAACCAATTCTGAACAAGATTCTGATGATGAAAATAATGTTAGTCAAGAATCAGGTGAACAATCATTAGTTGAAAATGATGATGAAGAAGAAACTAATAAAATCAGTAGAAAAATAAAAAATCGACTCAAAGATAAAACGATAGATTATGCTCGAGGCGATGGTGAGTTGTCTGATAGTTCATCAGATGATGATACATCTTCTGACGGAGAAAATGAAGGTAATAGTTTACTAACAGTCAGTGTTAACTCTTTTCTTATTATTTATTCATTATTATTATTACATCTATATAGAAAATGTAGAACATTGTTGGGGAGAACTTGATAAAGATGCTGACAATGTAGAAGAAGCAACGTCAAGATTAGCTCTATGTAATATGGATTGGGATAGGATACAGGCAGCTGACTTAATGATACTTTTTAATTCATTTACCCCTAGTGATGGTTATATAAAATCTATTACTGTAAAAATATAAAAATATTTCTCCATTTATTATTGAAACTAATTAAAGTTATATTGTGTGTAGATTTATCCATCAGAGTTTGGTATGAAACGATTAGAAGAAGAAGAAGTTAAAGGACCTCCTGAACTTATATCTAATAATCCCAAGGAAATTGGTTCTTCTGATGACAGCGAACAAGTATGATAAAATTATATTTTATTTGTCTTGAAATTTAATATAATCATTTTTAGGAAGAAGAAGAAGGTAGAAAATACCACATGGAAAAACTACGAAAGTATCAATTAGCAAGACTTAAATATTATTACGCTATAATTGAATGTGATTCTCCAGAAACTGCTAACAAAATATATACAGATTGTGATGGTATAGAATATGAAAGCAGTGCCACACGATTGGATTTACGATTTGTACCTGATGACACTGAATTTGATCAAGTAACTTCATGTTTCTTATTTAATGTAAAACACAATTTTCCAATGGGTTATAAGTAACCTCATAAATTTGTCTTTTGCAATTTTTAATATTTTATTATAAAATTTTTGTCAGCTACATTCAATAATAATATTTTTTTCCTCATTTGGTTTAATTATTCTATGCAACTATTATTTGTCTCTAAAATCCTAGTGTAGATAATTAATTATTTTTAAATATAAAGAAAAAACAATGATCATATATAGTGTAAATATTTATAGATTTATTTTATTGAGAGGAGAAAAAATTTTAAACAAATGTAGAAAGTTTTGTTAAGTCAGACTGAAAGTAGTAAGTGGAAAAAATATATAAATTAAGTTAGAATTTGAAATTAATATTTAATTACTAATTACAATTAAATTAAATAACCTCAAGAAGAGTAACTAAATAATAGATTGTCATTATATTATATTTATATTAAATTTTATATAAATTAAAAACTTAAACTCATTTAATATGATCAAATTAGTGTTAAATTTTGAATGACAATGAAATTTTTGCATCATTCTTTTATTTTGCTAGTCATTAAATAAATGCATTTGAACTTTAATTTAAATTACATATATTTATTTATTTGAATTTATAAAATTTTCAATTGAATTAGATCTTGAAAACTAATACAATATACATAATATTGTTTCTTTTTTATATATATTGTAGTTTAATTTATTATACTTTAAAAATATTTTGTTTTTATTTCATATATATATATCAGTAGGTTTCTTTAATTATCAGTTATACTATACTTTTTAATATTTTTTTTTTAAATAGTTGTACGTAAAAAAAGTTATAGTAATATGATTTTACAGGAGCCAAAAGAAGTATGCAATAAATTACCAGATATGACTAAATACAAACCACATTTATTTACCACCACTGCTTTACAACAAGCTAAAGTAAATCTAACATGGGATGAAACAGATCCAAGACGAAATGAATTAGTCAACAAGCTTAAAACTAACCCAAAAAGTGAAATTGATGACAGTGATTTACAAAAATATGTAGCTTTTAGTTCAGAAGATGAGGATATTGATGATAAAAATATACAATCAGATGAGAAATGTAATGAAGATAGTGGTTCTAAAAAAAATCCCATTGATAAATATAAAGAATTATTACAAAACATTCAAGATGAAGAAGAGAAAAAAGCTAATAAAGATAACGAATTAGAAATTTCTTGGGGAATAGGCCTTCAAGAAAAAGTACAAAAATCGGTAGATGAAAAATCAAAGAAAAATTTAACACCATTCCAGAAAATGATGGAAAAAAAGAAAGAAAGAATGAGAGAAAAACAGCAATTAAAAAAAGAAGCAACGAAAAAAAAAGATAATGAAACAGATTCAGATAGTGAAAATAAAAAAATCAAACAACAAGCAGAACTAGAGTTATTACTTATGGATGAAGAACCTAGTGAAAAACAACATTTTAATATGAAAAAAATTCAAGAAGAAGAAACAAAAAGTTCAAAAAAGAAGAATAAAAACAAATTAAAGAAGGAAAAACCTAATGCTGATGAATTTTCAGTAAAAAGTTCTTTACAGTATTATTTATTACACATTATTAATTTTGATCATTTTAGGTTGATGTAAATGATGATCGATTTTCTGCGATGTATACATCTCATTTGTATAATATTGACCCTGCTGATCCAAAGTTCAAAAGGACAAAAGGCATGGAAGCATTTATTCATGAAAAGGCATCCAGGAGGCAACAATATGATACTGAAAAAGTTAGACATTTTTTTTTTTTACAATTTTATAAAACTATTATTATTACAGTTAATTATGATAAAATGTATTTTTAACTGTGTAACAAGCATCAATTTTGCTTATATTCATATTGTTATCAGTGGCATAGCTAAATAAGAAAAGGGCCCAAAGCAGTAATTAAACTAGATCCCCTGATTAAAATTATTTAAAAGTCGAAATATACATCTAATATTGTACTGTCAAATGTAAATATTTACTATGAAACCATAATTAAATAATAAATATATAAACTGAAAAGAAAATTTAGTTTATTACCTTTAAAACTATAACTATCAAATTATATTATTATTGTTATTAATCTGAGGCCTTATTTTGTCTTATGATAGCTACACCATTGATGGTTATCAATCAATATTCCATTACTATAAATTAAAATTTTTAATTAATTATATTTAAATAAAAAACCTTTTCAAGTTAATTTCTACAAAATGTAATTTTTAAAGTTCTTAGTTTCCTTAGAATTTTTTTTTTCAAATACATTATGCTATGTAAATTAATAGTTAAAATAATTACAATTTTAATTAACAATTTTTTTCTATCAAATTTTAAATTATAGTTTAAATATAAAACAAATAACTTAGTATTGAAAATGTAAAATCTTTGTGTCTTACATTTTTAGTGCAATTTGAAAGTTTTAAAAACAAGAAAAATTTTAATATGATTTGAATATTATCAATTTTTTCATATAACAAATTTTAAGTCTTAGAAAAAAATTTTTTTTTTAAAAGAGCAAATGTTCTTTAAATTTAAACATGTCATGGGTATATTTAAAAATAATCTATTTAAAATTTGCAGTTGTGATCAAATGTATTTTATTTATAAATATTTTTATTTTCAGGTTGATGTTCCTCCCCTGAAGAAAAGCAAACCGTCAATTAATAATCCAGAACTATTTAATCTTGTGAAATCTGTTAAAAGTAAAACTAAACACATTGAATAAATTTCTTATTGAATAATATATGATTGTTTAGTATCTAACACATACTAGTTTTTGTTTTATGCTCATAATTGTACTCCATACATGACAAATCAAGAACATTAATAAAATATATTTGTAATACAAATTCCAATAGCTTGTTAACAAAACATATTGATTAGGACTGGTTCTTTGAATTAATATTTACCTTTTTCTTTAATCCATCACATTAAAAGTTGTTATTCTTAACTTGTCATAATTATTACCTGATTATTTTATTTATGTAATATAGCTTTTGTTGTAGACATAAAAAGGAAAAATATTTACATTTTTTGTGTCAACAAATTAAAAATATAATTAGATATGCTTGGTCAATACTACACTCAATATTTACATCAGTATATTTGGCAGACATACATGCTTATTGTTGACTAATTACACAACAGGTCTATGGACATTGTTCTGTAAATATTCAAACATGTCAACAAAATTCAAAAGAAAAAGTTTTTTGATTAATCAAATAGATTTTTTAGCTGAATACAAAATTCATAATATTTTATTTACTTTTAATATTTAAATTGTGTTTATGTCGTCAAAAAAAATAAAATATATGGATAAACTACTCAAAAAAGTTCTTTATGCATTGTGAAATGTTGGTGATTATATACAAATATGGTACAAGCACTTGTCGTGTCGCGCGTATAACGTATTTACAACCAAATTACTGGTAGTCTGGAGTCTTCTTAACTAATTATTGGTAGATATGTCGTAATTTAACTGTGCAAAGGCGAAAACATGAGCAGGTGCTGTATTCAGCGGTATTTCCATATTTTCCCACTCAAATCTACAATTCAAAAAATATTTAACAAAATTGATTTGAAAATCAATAATGATAATCGATAATTGTGTAATAATAAATTATTGATTTGTTGATAATCGTTGTCCATGCCGTGTCGTAATAATTAAATATCCATTCTAAGCCGCAACTCGTTGGTGGTAGTTTTCGTTGTACATGAGCGAAAAGAACGTCCACCAAGACCGCAGTCACTGGTCGCCAGGAAAACAGAATAAAATCACCGATTTCATTAAATTTTATATAATCCGTGATTATATTATTATAACTAAGGAGTAGCTTTGGGAACTATCGCGTAAGGAGGTGTGCGCAAGGGCGCCCATATGGAGGGGTCAAGGTAAAAATAGAACACATTTTACAATTAACAAAATTATGCAAATTTTTAATATATTTTGACTTAAATATTAGCATTGATAATAGAATAGACAATTCTATAATCAATGATACTAGGTATTCAATACTAGCTCTTCATATTTCAAACTTGTAAAATTAGTAAATTTTAACATAGACATTGGAGAAAATTTCGAGGAGGGTTACAACCCCTTAACCCCCCTGCGTCCGCCACTGAATTGAAGCATATTTGAAGCGCATATTAGAAGGCGATAAGTCCAAATTTTTAAAAGAGTGTTTACCACTCATTATGTCATTGATTGTTTTAAAATCAATATAGTCTGGATTTTTTTTTGTAACAAAATGAATTTTCTTTCTTACAACATCGCCCGCTTACGAGTTTTAATTTTTTAATCACTGTTTTGACAGTTTGCATTCTATCATTTAAGGACATTTTTTTTATTTCCAATTTTGTAATTGTATATGCAATAAAACTTAAATTCACTGAGATGAAAATTAAATTATTTTTCAATTTTTCATTTTGCAAAATATTTTGAGCTTTTCCAATATCAATAGAAGTTTCTAGATCTAATTTTGAAATATTTTTTTATATTTTCATACGAAAGAAACGTATGAATGATGAAACGATAAAATATGTTTAAAAATATTTACAAATTAATGAAATATGTAATAACATGTAATTATACAAAAATATGTAAAATAAAAATACGAGTATTATCGTTTTAATAGGAATGATTTAAATCATGAATATTTCTTATCGAATCTTAAATATCTTGTTTTAATAAAAATATGCATTTACATATAAATTCGTTCCCTAGTGATGACCAAAGAAAAATCTGGTTTTTTCGGGTTTGGGTGGGTGTACAAAATTTTATTTTGATTGTACAAAATTGTATAAAAAAAAGTACAAAATACTGTCAAGGTTTGGTACTATTATTCAAAAGTGGCCGTGCTGTTGATACGGACCTGTATCTAGCGTATAGTTTGTAATTTAACAAATATAAATAGTTAAACTTTTGGTTATATTTATGACGTGATTCGGTATCTGATATATTATTAATTTCCTAATTTTTTTTTTTTTTTATATGAAAAATTAAAATTTGTTTTCATTAGAAAAATGAGATCCCAAAGGCTATGTGAATTCGTGGATGATAAATCATAGATTAGCAGAAGACAATAGAAGTAAATTATATCACCCAGATGTAGATCCAAATATTGAAAACAAAACAAGTCTTTGGAGAATACTGACGTAAAAAAAAAAGTAACCATGATCTATATATATTTTTTTTTTTTTTTTTATTAAATTGTTTGTCAACGTGACAGTAATAAACGTGATATAAAATATAAACAGAGCCTGAAATTTTTTGTGTGTCATGTTATAAATTTATACCATAAACACGTGCTTTCTAACTTTAAAAATAAATAGAGATATGAAGAGTGGTTAAATTAAAAATCAATAACCATTTAATAAAATAATTATTCCATTTGTTTAGCATGTAGAAGTATCATAGAATAAATACAAAAGTATAATATTCTATCAGGTTTTAAGCGAATACAAGTAAAGTGAATATTGTTCGAGCAAAGCGAGAAAAAACTTTTTTGGTTCCTACCATATGATAGTTACTACATGAAATAAGGCATATACCCATGATTTATTTTAGTAATTCATCACTGCCTATAACTGTTGTATATTATACTTCACTTTATTTATGTGATAAATTTATTTAAGCAGTTTAAGTAGGTATGTTGTATTCCTACTCAAATAATCAATGGACTCATTGTTAAATAAATATTATTTTATTCTAAAACATTATAACAATCTTACCTAAATTTTAAAATATTTTCTTTTTATTATTAAATAATTGTGTGTTTGTAAAGTGTAATTTATTTC
>NW_020272596.1:0-7676 GCF_003268045.1 Sipha flava
AGGAGAATAATTGATGGAAATAAGCCACTTTTAATATTTAACTAGACTAACTAACCTTTCAGAAATCGTCTTTCTTGAACGTTAATTTGATACTAGTTTTTAGAACAATGTGTGTTTGTATCCGGTTCGACTGGACCAATGTCAAAGTCTGAAATGTTAGAAATTCGAACACCGCGGTACGCTGCAAATTTGAAGTTCGAATACGATACAATATGAAACATCAAAAACTTTTAATATTTATAGTCACAACAGTGTAACAATTATACGAACTCCAATTTAATGATTATTGAGGCCACAGTGGATTACACATTAGGCGATTCGAACTCGCGCGTTCGTTTTTTAAAAACGTCGTGTTTTTGCTCATAATTAAACATAGGAAAATGAAACGTGCGTTCAGTAGCGTCGGGCGCGTTTGAACACGCCGAGTTGCGCATGTTTGATTTTGAGTGTTCGGTTGTGATTTCCATTTATTCAACTATAGTTAAACATTATTTACCCTATGTAATTCATAGGTATTTCCGTTGTTTCAATACTCATTTACGTTCATTCATAATTTATATTTTACCGTCTCTAGACAAAACGTATTTTTCTTTTTTAAAGTTTCATCTAACTGGGATTATTATACTTAAGTAACTTAAGTGTCTATCTATATATATATATTTCATGAATTCTTTTGGGTAGCTATGTCTTGAGGGGGTGCGGGGGGCGGAGTACCCCAACTAATTTTCAGAAATTTTAGCGTCCCCCTACTTTTATTACGCTATAATCATAACGCTCAGCCAGTTTTAGGGATGTTCTTTTTTTTAAAGTAAATAGAGTCTCCCTTCTTTAATTTTGCCAAGTCAAGCACTGTTAAAAGGATGGACCTAGGTTGTCTTTTAATTTGTTTCGTTTCTGTTTCTTACTGATTTCATATTCCTTGTATAATGCAAAAATAACGCATACGGTTTCAATATCATCAATTATAAAATATCAACGTTCTTATATTCTTATATTTCCTACATGCATACTTTGAAATTATTTAAATAAAAATTATAAAACAACGATAAAAAAAAATTGTAACTGAAAATCATGGTACACAAATTTTAATATCAAAATGTTAATAACTTAGTTAATACTGATGACTTTATCGAAAATATATTTGTTACCTACCTACCTATAACAAAGAAAATAATATATATTGTAATTTTTAACAACGTTAAAAATAATTATATTTAATAATTGAATGACGAAATATACAGTTTTCGTTTTATATTTACCTTTGACACGTCTATGTTTATATCCTGTTCGTAAGAAACAATTATTAAATTTTTAATCTGTTTTAATCTATAGTGACGCAGTCTTGATTTTATGATTTTTAATTTGAAAAAACTTCGTTCAACAGTACAACTAGATATAAGCAGGGGCGTAGTTATAAATTATTAATGAAGAGGGATTCGGTTTTCAATTATTAGTAATAAGCTGACATGAAAAAAAATAATACAAATACAGGTATATTAATACAATACTTTTAATATTATTTTTAAAAATTACATATTATACAAGTAAATTTATTCGTTGTCTAAGCTGTAGTAATTTGTTTTTCACAATTTGTATAGAATTAACAATTATGTCTCTCTATAAATATTTAGAAGAACATGTTCAGTAAATCGCTCTTAACCAATAGTGTTTTATAAATATGTCTTTAAGCGCTTTAACATAGAAAAGAGACATTCCGCATTTGCATTCGACACAGGAAGAGTGAACAACATTTTAAGAAAAGTATAAATGAGAGGAAAAAATAGTTCATCACATTTTTCCAAGGTTTCAATTGCATTTAACTCATTTAAGTTATCACTTATTTCTTCCCTCTTCTTGGTCCATAATTGATACTCACTCAACAGATTTTCAAATTTTTATTTAACGGATATATCTTATGGGTTTCGGTTAATTTGTTTTTAACATCGTTCTGATTTATCATACATTTTAGTAGTATGATCTGGAGGTTCCCAAACTTTTCGTAATGATTAGAAAATCTGGCTGCTAGTTTGCTTAGCACAATGTTAAGGAATGAATAGTAAACATTTATTTTATAATATATTTCGGCTGGCTCTGAAGGATTATTGATTCATCATTTTTATCTGTTTGTAATTCTGTAAGTAATTCAATACCTAAAAATTCTTTGAAATCTTTGAAATTACGATATCTTCATACATATTTGCTTGCTTCGGTCAAATAAATATTTTTATTTTGAAGAATTTTTTTTTAAATTTCCAGTGAAGCTGAAAATTATCGCAAAATGAGCAGTGATACTACATATTGTGAGTTTTCTATAGCTTTTGATTCACATTCATCTTAACACTTCATTATAATTTAATAAAATATTTTTTTTTGTTATGTTTAACAAAAAGGTAATTATTATTATTATTTATATGTAATAATGTAAATTATTACACTTACCACAATTACATACAATTTTTTTTCTGATTATTATTATTATTTGTTGACTGATTGGAATTTTTGAATGGAAGGAGGTTCGAATACATTTTTTGAAAAATAAATAAAAACTCTGTCATCAGGTAAAATATGATTATATGAATAGTTAGAATTTCATTAAAAAAAAAAAAAATATATTGAAAAAATAAAAATTTGCATTGTTATAAGCAGTTCAAATATTGGGTCATGTCCGGGTAATTTTACATTTCGTTAAAATTTAATGTAGTCGTTGGCTATGGTCAGGGGGCCAATTATTTCCCCAGCTCCCTATCACCCTTGCCAATACCTTTGACCGCTGGTGCGGTAATTCTTTCGCCGATAATGACGGACCACAACAATTACCGTTAACTTTTTGGTTACCACCATAACATTTATTGCAACGGCGGTGGGCAATTGCAGAGCGTAGATCCACGATTGGTAAATACCTACACGAACAAAAGGAGTTGTGCGCGCGTCGGATTCGCAAGGGAACAAATCCGTTTTTCGCGTTCGTCAGCGTTCCGACGTTATAAACCTAAGTGGTTTACAGAACCCGGCAGCCATTCGAGTGCGCGAACTGAACGTCACGTCAAGTCTATGTTTGGGAACATAGGGACCCTGTGGACCGGCGCCGGCATAGGTTTTATCCCTCGCGTCGTCCGATTATTAGCGCAGCGCGGAACGGCTACGGTAGCACGTTGAAAATCGATAAAGCGAGTTCGGGTACACGACGACACATGGGCGGGCGGAGGCGTTCACTACATGTGCGCACCGGGTACGTGTATTTGTGTTTTGCTTCCGATTCGCACGTGTTCGATACGAGAAAATCGGTCGGCCGTCGCCGGGGGGGGGGGGGGCTGAGCTCGCAGCAAAACAATCGTACGAGAATCGTGAGCCCCCCCCCCCTCGACAAGAAGATATATTCGATAACAGATATATATCAAGTGATAGATTTTTGTTGATACAAATACATAGTGCAGATTTTAATTGTACTTTGTAGGATCATAATGATTATCAATGAGTACATTCAGGGACATTTGAGTTGCAATCGTTTATCACATAAAAATGTGTAAAATCCTATTTTTACACTTTACTGTATAGACCAGGGGTGGCCACAACGAGGCTCGCGAGCCACATGCGGCTCAGTTTCGTGCGGCTCTTGAACTAAATTTAGACTAAACTTAAATAATATAAAATTTGTTAATATCGTTAGAAACGTTAGATAGCATTTTATTGCCGTCGATTTCGTTACCATTACAGTCGTTATTACGACCGCGTCAGACGACGACGATAATTTCCGGCGACAATTTCCGTTATCGCGTTGCCGCGTTAATGTTTTTAATATTTTTCTGTGTGCTGTTTGAATACAGTTGTAGCCTAGTGTCCGAACATTCGCGTCCGAACAGTTGCCGCGTTAATGACTTATGTGTGTGAATCATTGTACTCAACTTTAAAATTCATTAAATCTAAATATCGATCTGAACTAACTGATGAACATTTAAGTGAACTTGTGCGAACTGCGCTTACAAATTATCAGCCAGATTTCACAAAGCTCACAGAAAAAATGAACACTCGAAAAAGCACTTCTCATAAATAAATCAATAATAATGTTAATGACTATGTCAATAATAATAATGTTTTATGTAGTGTAAAAAATAAATGTTCTATCAAATCAATAATAATGTTAATAACTATGTCAATAATAATAATGTTTTATGTAATGTAAAAAATAAACGTTCCTTCAATTTGAGTTCATTTTTCAATGTGTCTTTCAAAAACATCGCCTTACAATGTGGCTCACCTCAAATTAGCTTTATAAATTTGTGGCTCCCAAAGTTAAGGTTAGTGGCCACCCCTGGTATAGACCATCCTTCGATTGAGGATTTTGCATAATAAATTAGGATAAATTCTTAGTACATTTTAAATAATTTAATTCAAATCTAAGCTTAGCATTCATAAAGCACAATAAAATCTTCTTGTATTATTAAAATGTTGAAACGGCATAAAAATTGAAATTTTCATTCCAAGATAATTAATACAGCCTAAATTAATTTACTAAAAATACAATATCTGACTTTTGTTTTCTAATTTCTTATGGAATTTATGATTTTTTACTTTAAATAATGACCCGGCTTTATTGTAAGGTGCAGTAGGACTCTAATTGTGCATTAGAATCAATAAAATGTGCGTAGAATTAATGAATATGTGCACTTTATTACTATAAAAGACGATCTGACCGTTCATGAAATATCAATAAAAATAAATAAATTATAAACATGACGAATTGTTTGAATATTAGGTTAGTGAAACCGATGTTGGCTACTTCCACGTCTTTGGATTCATTATCTGCATCATCAGAATCAATAAAATGAACGTGGAGAGCAGGGGCAGATCTAGGGGGATTCAGGGGGTCAGCTGACCCACAGTTAATATTTGTTGACAAAATTGACCTCTTGGAAATTTTTTTCTCTTTTTAGACCTTGATTTGGACTCTTGGACAGTTAGCCGATCGGAGTTACTTGAAAAATGAATGCCATGTATATTCAAAATTTAAAATTTTTCAATTCATAATTTATATTTTAAATTATATCGTTTTAGTAGAAAGTTAAGTAAATCATATTTTATTCCGTACGTTTGTTGCGCTGATAAAATTGGATTATATTTATTAATCGTGAATAAGTCATTATCGATGGTATTACTAATTCTAAAATGTAATATAAATATACTTATACACTTTTATGAGCATATTGTGTTTTTTTTTTTTTACAAGGTTTTAATTTCTAATTCAGTTTCATCCCTAATAAATGGCCAATTCAATTATTATGTAACTTGAATTTACGTTGTGAACTGAACCTGGAATATAATTTAGAATGTTTAATTAGGTATGTTTAAAGAACACAAATTAGAATATAAGAACAAAATTTGTTATTTTCTGTATTGAATACAGAAAATTAAAGTAACATGTTATAGTATAATCCGTGTTTTCAACAATTGGAATTAATTTTCACTCGTGATAATTTTAGTTTTCATAGTTATTTGATCTTATAAAAATAATGAATTTATTAAAACAAAATATTTTGATTAGATATTAATTTTTTATTTCTATACGATTAATGTATTTAAATAATTACTCGTTATCAAAAATGATTCGTTTCAATATGAATGCTGTGGACCGGTTTTCTTCTGATTTTAGTATGCATTTGTGCATAGTTTAAGGTGGGTTAGGACCAATGGAATTAATTAAAAATGTACTAGTTTTAATGATAGCGGAGATATATATTCTAAGAATATGCATAAAAAACTAGATTAAAAACTGTATTCAGCATATTATTTTATTATTGTATTATTATATTATATATATATATATATATATTTATTATTATTATGCTTCTTTAAATTGTAAAAACTAATAAATAATTTTTCTGATTTTGCACGAAAGGAAAATACATATATTGTCTGTTTAGTACCAGGAATATATGAAAAACAGTAAAACTTTTCTCAATTTGTTTGAATTCTAAACTACTTATTCTAGTTAATTGTTAATACTGCTAAGCACAGAGACATCTTGTGATAAAACTTATTCGCGCACACATTAGTGAATTCCGCGAAATAGATAAAAAGTAAAAAAGAAAAGACAGATGTCAGGTGAAACGCGAAGAATTATTTCATCAACATATTATTAATTTTCCATATGTTTAAATATCGATTTGAAACGTGAAAAATACTCTTTTGGAATTCCAATTTTTATTTATAGAAAAATCATAATTAACTATTTATCTACTTTACAGTGTTCTCTAACTTCTTATATAATAATACACAAAAAGCAAAAAAACGAATTTTAATAACACACATTCAAAGAAATACAATAAGTTCCGCTCATTTTTATATTTTTATAAATATATAATAATAGATTTTTAAATGTGTAAAACGACATAGTACAAAATGGATCGATGTTATGATTATTTACAGTGTTCAAGGTTAATATGAGTGTGTGTAATATAGTAAGTACTTTGAGATTTTAAATAAAATAGGTTTGTTGTTCGGGTGTGAACTAAGGGCACTTTGAACGATAGACGACTTACGAAAGTCAGTTGGTTTATTTTATTATTTATACATTATAAATTATTAAATATTAGTATACTAACACTTTTTCTTATGATAGAGCCCAAAGTATTGTAGGCATTCCCTGAAATACAAATCTGCGCACGCCTACAATTTGAATGCGTTAAGGCATAAAATCACAAATTTGTTGTTGTAGCACATAAGAATAATTTGTGTGCATATATTTTTATTTCCTCGTGAAAATGATCGATTTGAACTCATGAAAAAAAAATTGAAGAAAAAAAATCGAGTTTTGTAATAAACTAAAGTCACGTATAGTAATAGTAGATATTTTTTAAGCGTGCGGTACGAAATTTTCTACATATTTTAGACAATATCTAATCGAAAACAAATCATTATCTTACATAATATCATTGATTATAGATAGTATCTATAATCAATGATAATATTAATACATCTACGACAAAATTTTTTTTAATCTTGTTCAAATCAATATAATTTATATTTTTACAGGAATATGACCACTAAAGATTGTGCTCGTGAAGGCAGAAGTGCAGTGAACAGCAACGGATTCAGAGGGAACAGGAAGTATTGTACGGAAAACTAATAGAAAATGTATTTTTGACGTATTACGGTCAGTATTCATTCATATTTCTGATGTTTTATTAACAAATTTTAAGAAATTTAAGAGTCTGCTCGGAGTTTTTTCAAATTCATAACAGAATAATTCGAAGTTTACGAATGACAAACGATTTTTAATACCGACGCCCACACGTCGTTCAACCGATTCTTGACGCCTTCGAAATGCTGGCGATAATGTTTTGGTTCATGATATCCTGATACTTCGGTGGCGCTTAGATACGTCATCTTTGCCCATTGTCCCTTTGAAAAGAAATGTGTTGGGTTCATTTGAATACTGAGCGCGACGAATGCTGAACGGTGTTCGTTGCACCACGTCGTAGCGTTCGCAGTGTTCGGGTTTCGAGTACACACGAAACAATTAAAACGGCGGTAAGCGCGAGAGACCTGTGATGAACAAGTACGTGATCACCGAACGCAAACGGTGTGGTTGCAAATGATGTAGGTATGCACGGTCCGATGCATGACCGGTCGTGTTTCCGAACTACCAGGGTCCCATCCCGACGGCGGCGTTCGATTTC
>NW_020272597.1:0-8091 GCF_003268045.1 Sipha flava
CTTGTAGCTTAATTAAATTCATAGCATTGGCATGGGCAACATCAAACAAATTGTCTAAATTATTTAAAAAATGGTTCACTTTCATAACCTGTGTCTCTGTTTGTCTGGTTGCATTTTTTTTAATACCAATCCATTTCGAATGTAATTTTTTGATCTGATTTATTATATTATAATTTTGTTTAGTAGGGATTCTCGCTTTATTCCAAAAATCTAACAATTCATTTGTAGTTATATGAGCACTCTTTTGTATCGAAAAGTTGTCTTTTAAATGCAAATGTAAAAAGCGGCCAAGTATTTGTCTATTTGATGGCAGTTTAGATCCAGTTAAAGTTTCACTTGTGGTGCCAATCAAATAAATACCACGATTTTTTGAATTTGTATAAGACATTATATTATGTACTGAACTAATGTGTTATATTAAAATATTTATTTAAATCAATTACATTGTAAAATGTACATACCAATAATTTAAGTCAATACTATTGAAAGGTCTGCAATCTGCATGTGTGAATAAGTGAATAATTGATTGTCTTCAGAAAAAAAAATAATGAATTTAACTTCACTTTAATATAATAACAAACAAAATTTAACTCACTGGTATACGAATACTAGTAGAATGATACGAGTATTAACAATTTAATAGTTAATATCAAATGCATGGGTAAATAATAATCAAGTTTAATAATAAAAATGTAGATAATCAGTTTTATCTTGAAAATTAGGTACCTTACAGAAAATTTTATAGGTATAAAACTTTGAAACGCGTGAGCGACCTCGAAATATGTGATTATCTAAATTATATTTTTACCACAGCTATTTAATAACATATAAATCAATATTATGAAGTAAGATATTAGAAAAACAATTTTTTTTTTTTTAGCCTATATAGTTGAGTGGCACCCTACCTAAGATTACCTTCATTTGTTGTCCATTACTTAAAAAACACGATAAATTATAATCATACAGTGGCAAATACATGCGTGTAATTCAAAAGTGGACATTTTTAAATTCGCGATTAACAATACTATCAACGGGAAAGAGTTTTATTATTAATATTTACAATACATCAAACGGATATTCATAGTTTTCGACCAATTTATTAGCTTTTAAAATATTATGCTGGCAGCATGTACATTTTTGTTTGATCGCCTGGTAGGGAATTCACCATATATCGCGTTGATTGCTAAAACAAAATTCTATACCAGTTATTTGTTGATATCGAACATTTATAATAGTTGATTTTCACGATCGCAAAATATATCGTTTCGAATATTAGAATTCACCGAAGAACCTACGAGAAATAATGGCGTAAGTCGAATGGATCGGAATTTAACCGAATACGAATTATTTAACTCGTTTAATTTATTGCACAGTTACCGGGCACACATTATGAGCAATCATTGCAAGGACATCACGAACCGTGGAACAAAGAGTGCTTGGTTCCTTAAATGTGTGGGATGCAACACTAGACGGATTTACTCATCGCATGTGTACAAGTGCACTGGTAAATAATTTTTCAATACCTTATGCGCTCACAGGGCCGTCGAGGCGCATTGGGACTATTTTGCCCCAGACCCCAAATTTTTGGTGACCACAACATCCATTGCTTTTGTTATTAACCCCATAATTACCCCTAGTTGCCACTATATAGGTCTCACCAAACTCTACGACGGCCCTGTACACTCGAATGACATTATTACCGTTGCATTTTAAGATATTGTTAAAATAAATCATCGGCGTTTGTTGTTGTCTCATGAATATTTTTCTCCCGGTGTTTTATAGTGTGTAAGGTGTCCATACACAAACGTTGTTGGGAATTCGGTCAGTGCTGCGCGATCAAGGCTGCAAACGAATGGTCGGCCACTATCGCCACTGAAGTTGAAGTCTCCGAGAACGCGGGACCATCTGCACGGATGACGGTGGACTTACGCGAAGTCTCGACGGAGACAACCATAATGCATTTGGTAGATAATTCAATGCAGACGGACGTATTCGACCAATTACACGTCTCAACTGAAACCGATGTGTTGGACCAGTGTCACACAACAACTCAGACCGAGATATTAGACAAATCTCACGTGTCGACTGAGACCGTTGTGTTCGACCAGTGTCACGCATCGGTTCAAACCGAAATATTGGACTCGTGTGATGTGTCGACTGAGACCGATGTGTTTGACCAATGTCACGCATCGGCTCAGACCGAAAAATTGAACCCGTGTCATGTGTCAGCTCAGACCGATGTGCTGGATTTAGACCAGTGTCACGTGTCGAGCCAAACTAAACTTGGATATGACCCTATACTGATCGTCAACGAAAGTGCAGTTTCTCCCGGAGATGTTCCGATGTGCAAAAAAATCTACAGTGGACCGGCGATGGCATCAAACAGAAATGCTCATGAGTTATTGTCCTTTCCAAATGGTGGACCAGAGGCTGGTGACACGGACGACGGAACAACCGTATTGAACGTAGACCGTATGAGTTCGAGGACAGAACTCACAAAAGAAATTACAATGACGGCCAAACAACGGATGCGGTATTAATGTTTTTATGATAATACTAAACAAATAACCGATAATAATATCAACGTGTGCCCTCTCACCAGTAAAATCAAAGTAGAGAAGAACATCGCGTTGAAAGTGAACACGGATGCCGTATCTGCGCTACAAGAATTGTGTATGGCTCGATGGTGGAAAATACCGGAGTATCATTCATGCGTTAAAATAGCTGATAACCATTTTCAAATAGAATGCTCTTTAAGAGGGTACACGGTCAAAGGTACGGTCAGCTTTCTTTGTGTTTTCACTTTGGCGTTACGTGTAATCACAAATCGTTATGTAAAAATATGTGCTTATACAGGCGAAGGATGGTCGAAAAAAGAGGCTAAACGTCAGGCAGCCTACAATGTGTATATGGTCGTTAAAAATCAAGATTAGCTTCGTTGTATTGAAATTGAACGTGAGATGAGCGAGGATGTGATTTTTCGGCAGCATCCGAATTAGGTCCCGAATTATTTTAGATACACTCAGAAAAATATCTTTCAATGTTTTAATGAAATGGAATCATTATTTTGAAGTTCAACGATTTACCTAGGATTAATACTGAATTATACAGGGTGGGGCACTAAAATGGCCGATTTCCAAAGATAAATTTTCTCATTAGTTATTAAAATAAAAATTCTCTCTAAATATTATTAGTTGTAAGACATCATGCCATTTAGTAAACATGGAACAGTGGAGTGATGAACAACGTGCTTATGCGATAAAATCATTGTACAAAAATAATGACAGTTACGTAGTTGCGCAGCGTTCATTTCGTCTTCAATTCAATCTTAAACGCCATGATTCGGCACCATCGGCAAGGCTATTTAAATATGGATAACCAACTTTGAAGACACGGGTTTAGCATTAAAAAATATATGCCCGTAAAAAAAAGCATTCATAAACATCACTGCTGTTAAGACCGCTCTCATAAGGAGTCCGAAATGTTCTGCACAAAACATATGTTTTTTTTAAAACTTGTTCAGTAGAAGTCTAGGTCGGATTTTACACAGCGACGTGTTTTTTTTCGTACAGGCTTCTTTTTAATGTTGAACCCGACTCTTAAAAATTGGTTACCCATATTTGAATAGCCATGCCGATAGTACTGAATCATGGCGTTCAAGATTAAAATGGATACGAACAAATGAACGCTGTGCAGCTACGCAACTGTTATTATTTTTATAAAACAATTTTATCGCATAAGCACTTTGTTCAGCACTCCACTGTTCCATGTTTACTAAATGGCATGTTGTCTTGCAACTAATAATATTCAGAGAGAATTTTTACTTTAATTGCTACTGAGAAAATATATCTTTGAAAATCGACCGTTTCAGTGCCTCACCCTGTATTAAATTAATAAAATTTTCTTTAAAATAAATACATATTCAATACATTAATATCCATAATTTAAAGATGACTAAATCAAATTAACGAAAAAAAAATGTTTGAAATAATGAAGTCTATAGATTCGTTTCAAGCATACATCCTACTTAAATTTAAAAAAAATATAATTAAAGGACTACGAAAGGAAAAAAAACAACTAATCCTTAAAAAAAAATTCTTAATTAAAGAAAAACAGAAGTCCAAACTAAACTTGTCTACGATTTTTCGTTAGCGAGTTATAGTCATTTAAAGTTAGCGCGTGACGTCATAGAATCTAATCTTGCTGCGGCCGCAGTACGTACGTACGTCGCGCGTCGTACATATTATTATTTCGCATAATATTATTACATATTATTATTTTGGGTTTGATATTTTTGTGTACAAAAATAATTACGTGCTATATAATATTTATTTTTATTTTTAGTTCTAACTGATAAAACGGGATTTTTGTCGTTTTTTTCTATTACTGGATTAGTATTTATTATTTTAGTATTGTTCTGTGTTTCTTTGAGTGTACTTGAAAATAAATTACGATTGTGGTTAACTTATCAATATGACCTCACCATATAAATTTGAACCAACGAAATTAGATTTCTGCGATGACTATGATTCTTTCAATTCTAATCATAATGAATTTAGCCAATGCTTTGGTAGATCATTGCTTCAAATAAATAATTGGTGTGATTGTCAAAAATGCACAATATTACCAACGGATCGCGAGTGTATTTGCTGTTCGGAAATAGACATTTTAAATAAATTACGTGGTATATATAAATGTGTGATAGAAAACCCATCGTTTTCGAAATTAATATTGGACGAAGAAGTTATTGAAATTACTCGAAAACAAATCATTTCCAAAACAAAAAATAAGGGAAAAAAGAAGTTATTGTGCAATACTATCCTGGAAAATAAAACGAGAAGATATTTGTGCTACAAACAATTTGTTTTCTGGGCAAATGAATGGACACCTATAGGAAAAGGTAAATTTAATAATTTTCATAATCTTCAATTATAATAAAAGTATTTATTACATTATGTACTTGATTTAGGAAATCGAGTTGTAATTCCAGCGTGTGTAATAAATGTAATTCGTACAAAGTATGCCGAAGAAGATGGACAATACACTGGTTTTAAAAACTCAAAAATACCATATTAAAAATAAATTAAAATTGCATATAATCTGTAATTATTTATATTTTATTTATGAAAGTTAAAGAATAGTTTGATAGGTTTGAATACCTCTAAGGCCCTATGTTTTAATGATAATAAAACATTATTTCTAATAAATGTTTTATTCTAGATTAATACTAAATTTATGTAAAATAATGATTTTTTCTTTCAACCAATAACCAAATATATCTTTAGTTTAATTAAATGAGTATTTATTTGTGAGCACTAGATTTGTCTTAAAATCAATACAATTACGTCTAGTGATGGGAGCAATCGAGAAAAAATAATCTCGATTACTATTCGCTCGATTATTTAAATCGAGTGAATTAATCGATTACTATAATATCTCGATTATCGAAATCACTCGATTATTCCCATCACTATGTGAAATTATTGTAAAATAATTATTATAATTATTATCGAAATATTCCCTGGTGGCTTCCCCTACTCTATTCAAGCACTCGCGTTTTTCGTTATCAGCCCGCACCGTCTGGCGTCTCGACGAATTATTGTGACAGAAATAAAAATTCCGATAATCAGAATTTGATAGACATAATATTATTATCTTGAATAATGAAAATAGACTATAGCCCTACTAGCATACTATAATAATATAGTATATATAATCAATGGGTATTACAAATTAATTATTTATATTTTATAAGCTACACTTGGTCGTGCCATTGACAGTCTCATCTTGGTCACCACTCAACTTATGACAAAATACGCTGTGGGATTACTACATACTTGTATACTTGTGACTTGTCTATGACTACATATTACGATACTCGTCTAATTTATACCTAATTGTAATTAATCAAGATCAGAGTGGCCTTTTTATTTTATACATTGTACCTATTTAATTTGTATACACTTGAACATAACTATATCTATTTTTTTTGTGACAAATTTGTTTTGCCAATATGTCACCAAAAAAAATTCGCGCCGTCGTAAAGAAAGGAACCCGATCAGGTAAGACTTCTTTAAAAAAAAAAAATGAAAGAAGTTCGTAACGGAGATTTTAAACTGGAAGAAAACTTCGACAGCCATGGAGGCCGATGCTGTCGTGGAAGGATTTTCTAGTAGTTTATACATGCATGGTTTAAAATACAATAAATTAATCGGTAATAAGACTAAATCATTGTTAAAATAATATCTGTACTTATATATTATTATGTATATATTTTCATTCCTTATCCGGCGCTGCATATTAATAAATATATATACAAAAGGCGATGGTGACAGTAGTGTGTCAAGACGATTAAATGATGTTCAACCATATGGTAACGATTTCATTATTAAAAAAATCGAATGCAGAAACCATCTGTTGAGAAACTTTTGCACAAAATTAACAGCACTTGCTAAACGAACAGACTATCCCATATCTATAAGAAAATTTATAACTACCAATATTTTACGTTTTCGATCCGACATTACAAAAGCGATTAAATATCATTTAAAAAATAATTCATCCGTTGATCAAAAAGTGAAAGGTAATTTTATTTTATTGAATTACAACTAAATTGTATAATTTATTGTTAACATATTTTTATTTTTAGATTTGAAAAAAATATATAGCAAATTGTCCGTATCATAGATTGGGACAGCATAATAACTGCGCTACCTATTTTTGTACTGGACCTAAAACAGGAGAACGAAATTTGGTTCTCGAAGCTGAAAAAAGTGGGATGGTGGTAGAAATTAAAAATATAATATATCGGTTGATTGTAAACGCTGACAGTCTTATTGAAAATGCAGATAACAACCCTTGCGAGCAATTTAATAGTTTGATAAACAAACATGTAGGGGGGAAAAGAATAAACTTCACTCAAAAAAATAATTATAATACTAGAGTTGAGGCTGCAGTAGTAGCTTTCAACTCCAACAATTATTTACGGACAATACAAAAACAAATTATATCCTTTAGCCCAGGTAAATATAATATATAGGTACTTACTTTAATGTATTTAAATTACTGCACATGAAATGTGAATATTATTTTAATGCATAATATTCACAAATCTCGTATTACAAATTGTTATCTTTTTAATTTTAGGTATGCAAGCTAAACGGTATTCTAATAATTTAAATAGAATACGAAATAATACAATAATGCGACGAAGAAAACTTTTTGAAAATGGCATAAGACGAAGTAAACCAAGTGGAAAATTTAATGGACCCGACGAGGATTATGGAATGGCAGAGCCAATTGAAGACGATTTGGATGATTTAAATGAAAAAAAAGTGAATTTTTGAAAAAATTAAGCAAAGTTGATAGAAATGAGTTACAACTACGTACTGTAGAACAGAGCCATAACCAAGAATGGCATAATGAGAGAAAAAAAAGACTGACGGCATCTAATTTTGGCGACATTTGCAAAATGAGAGCTAATACGAGTTGTCGGAAAAAAGTATACTCGTTATTATACAGACCAAACTTTTTATCAAAAGAAATGATGCACGGAGTCGAGATGGAGTCTTTAGCAAGAAATTCATTTGAAGAATTAACTAGTAAAACAGTGCAGTTATGTGGACTATTTACAGACAACGAATTTCCTTATTTAGCAGCAAGTCCTGGTAATACATTATAAATTATAATTTATTATTGATTATAACCTGAATTTCTACCAAATATATTAATTACAATTTTTATTTTTACTTTAGATGGTCTTGTTGGTGAAGACGGTATTTTGGAAATTAAATGTCCATTTGTGGCTAAAGATACATTGAGCGCCACTGAAGCAGTGCAAAATAAACTTGTAAGTCACGCGATTCATTGAATTTTAAAAGAATTTTTAATAACTACATGACTAACCAATGATGCATTATATTTGGTTGGATTATTGTAGTATTAATGACAAAACGGGTAACGTTGAATTAAAAAAAAATCATAATTACTATTCATAGGCGTGTCCAGACATTTTGGACCGGAGGGGCATATATGGAACGAAGGGACATGTCATCCGGAAATTATTTTAAACAATGTAAATTGAGGATGTAA
>NW_020272598.1:0-15781 GCF_003268045.1 Sipha flava
TAAATGTCTAAATATAACATATATCCATATCAGTATAGTACCTAGTTAAAGGTATTTGGTACTTATTGTATTAAGGTCGTTTCACACATATCCAATCGGGGTCCGTTCCGATTCATTGCATTCCGATTGCTTTCGGGGACAACATTCACATATATCCGACCTAGGTCCACTCCGATATTTAGCATCCCGAGCGGTTTCAAAGAATTTTATTCGCATATGTCCGATCCGGTATCATTCCGTCAAAAACCGACCGAGCTCGAACGAAAAATCGGAAGAAAATCGGTTACCAACAAAATTTTTTTGATCGAAGAAAGCTTGGACTGCTCGGAGAGGACTCGGGTCCGATGAGCATGAGCACACGAACCCAGATCAAATATGTGTGAAAGAACCTTAATCGTAAAATTAAATTACATAAAATAAATGTTAATTGTCAATTTTAATGTTTTTTTTTTTTTTACTCTCTTTGCTCAGTGGTGTTGAACAAAATATTGAATGATCTGGTATCAATAGCCACCCAATTTACAATTTATAACCCATCCCAATCAAGGACATACTTTAAGGGATTGGTAGTTTAACTCCTCCTAAAATTGTTTAACCTATTTTAACATTTAGGTAAGTACTTAAAACAGCTTAAATAGTAATTACAAAATAGGCAGTATTATGATTTGTAGTTAATTTGGTTAATGTTTAATATACTTATTAATTGTATACAAATCCACCTACCCACCACTCTAAAAATATGGTCTGGTCTTGACCAAACTTGAACTCTGAGTTCAGCACCACTGTCTGGCCTACTAGATTTTAAAGTTCTACAAAATGGCCATCTAATTACTGTGAATTGCTCATCTCTGTTTTATATCAACGATCAACATTTCTGATGACCTAAATAAAAAGTAACGATGTTCATTATTTAATTTATATTATGTTAATTAATTTTAACTTCTACTTAGGATTTTTTTATCGTATTCAAGACGATCAAAAATTGAACGAAAATATACACAAGACATGTTATTGAACGTTAATACTATTAAAAAAGTACTAACGTCAAGTTTCGATGACTTTATAAAATTCAAATAATTAATTTTACTTGAAACATAAAATTGTTTTGTTTGAAAGATATTAAAAATTGTAATCAGCTCACCGAATCCTTTATATTATTTTAAGAAAATAGTTTTTTTTTAATTAAAACAATATAAAAAAATATAAACAAAAAATGTATGAATGTATACAAGGATTACATTTTAAATAAACCGAGAATGGTGGTAAAAAATATATTGTAGAAAATATTATTTACATCACACAAAATATAATACACTTATACTTAATTAAAATTATTCTGCAAGTTCATAATAATGCCGACAGTGCAAAATAAAAAATTTGTCCCATAACTAATTGTTACGTTATTAAGACATATTTTTAGTAAGGATTGCAAACGTTATATTAACATTATGATTATAACATTATATACATATAGCAAATAACGATTGTAGTTTTTAAACGTAATTAAACGAAAAAAAACAAAATACCACAAACCCAGACATAACATTAATCAAATATTACAGAATATCATTAAATAACACATGTGTGTATATAATATCATTAAATGATTAAACAAAAAAATATAAACTAATTTACATTTATTAGGGAGTCCATTATATTATATAAATCAAAGTATCAACCTATCTTTAATTTTTTTACACTTAAAAGTACTGATGTTCATGAAAATATTTATTTTTCAAAGCGATTTATTTTTGACATCAATCGATAAGCATCATATACACCTATTTTGGTAAATTTATATATGATATATTTAAATTATCAAAATCTGGCTTTTATATATATATTTGCATGTCTCCCAATAAATTGCTGTTTTCATTCAAACTGCTTCAATTCCCTATTAAAGTTTCTTTTACGATTACGATTAACAAAGCTCAAGGTCAAACCTTTAGGTATGTTGGCATAAATCTTCCTTCAGAGTGCTTTTCACATAGATAATTACCATATACATGGAATATTTTCGAACTGGGGATCCGAATCATTTAAAGATTTGGATTTCAATAGGAAATTTAATAGGAGACAAAAAACGTTATACACTCAAATTTTTTATAAAATTATTATTATGTCATTTGTTATCAACATTTTGACATTATCAACGTATTAATTTTTACCAAAAAAAGATAAATTAGCATTTCTTTCGTATCTGTATTCATTTTTAATAAAAATATATTTATCATTAATACCCCTAGGAACGTTTCAATACATTTTCAATAACCTTTTTTTATAATTACATGCAGATCACATTAAATGATAAATTTGAATAAAAAATTCTACATATCATTTCCGAAGGCAAAATAAACAACCAATCATGGGCGAAGCCGTGATGGATCGACTAGTAACTTATAAGTTATAAGCATATAGGTAGTCCATGTCTCCGTAGACCGTAGTTCGTACTTTTTATCATTCCAATAACAGTATATGCTAAGCAGACAATTCGAAATAAACCCGTTGTAAGGGTTATGGATGAGCAGAGTTGGTTTGCAATGTTGGAAATTTGTTGACAAAGTGCTAACCTGGCTTGCAATAATTAAAACCCCCGCCCCCATCCTTAATCATACCACAGCACGACTACATCAATTGTATTTTCTATCCATAATGTAAATTATTCCAAGACATCGTGGGAACTCAGATTAAAACACAAAAATGTTTGATATTTTAATAAATCTTCTTTTTTTTTTTTTTACTTGTAACTTAATAACGTAAAAGATACATTTTAATTATAAATAACGTAAAACCAATTTTTTTTTTCTTCAAATGCATGCCCTGATTTTCAGCAAGTTAAGCGAAAAGAATGATTTCCATGAGAGAATTTTATCAACTGTGGGTACGACGACGAGTTATCAATGATTTATTTACCTGTTTGTTGTTCAAAAATATTTGTTTTGGACACGAGCGATTGAAATCATCTCGATAATCCATCGAATACGTACATGTTTTATTCAACGGTTCACAACTGTCGTGTTACGTCGTTCAACCGATAGTGTTGCGTTTTTCGCGTCGGTTAACGTGCAGAGAGCTATATTATTTGAACGGAGTGTTGTAAACTATTACCGGTCAGAGAAAATGTCAGAACAGGAGATGCTAAAGTAAAACGGTATAAAACGAATTTATTAAGTCCACCGGGAAGGAGACGAAATCACGTATGGACCATTTGGCGTGCGATTAGCCGTCCGAGACCCGTACACCACCTCCGACGTTTCTCTCCGCCGGCAAAGGTGAAGGTTGTGTGGTCGCGCACAATATAACGTACAGTGAGACCGGAATTCAAATGAGACCGACCGGTGCCGTACCGCGCTTAACAGTGCTCAATAACGATACAGTGTTAAATGTATGCGGTGCACTTCTGAGGCCTTATTCTAAGGTTTTTCACCTACTGCCCAAACACAATGTTAAGTTTTTTTTATGAAATTTATTGGATTACAATACTTACCCACTTCCCAAATAAATTATATATTGATATTTTGAAATTTTTACCGTCGCATGATAAAATATTAAAATAAATACGGATCTTTTCCGTTATACGTACATATACCAATATTTAAATTTAAATGTCATAGATTAATCAACCATCGAAGTAGCAAAGATTGTAAACTTACATAATTATTACTTATTAGGTACTAGGTTGGGTTTATAAATTACACAGATTTTAAATTCTCAGTAGAAATTCATTCATTCTGTAAGGATAATTATATTTTTGTAAGGTTAACCTACCCGATATGGGTCGTACTGCCCGTTAGAATAAGACCTGACACTCGGTACACATAATAATAACAATACGACGGTGCGTGCAAGTAAAAACGTGTGTGATGCGGTGAATTATAAAAAAATAAATACGAACACGTCACAAATTTAATATCGAATTTAGTGTACAAACACAATTTCCTGCGTATTCCGTGCGCTGTTCCGTTTATTATGGTTTGTACTTGAAGATTTATTTCTCTGTTCGGGTTTGAGTTTAAGATCGAGAAAGGCAGCTAAAGACACGTATGCCATCGGTATTTGTTCAGGATTTGTTCGAAATAATCCTTCTGTACCAAATACATGAACCCGATACCCGAACTTTGTAGTTTATCCATCGGCAATCGAACTGCATTATTATTGTATTGATACGTATAATGTAAATGCTACCGTTTGTTTGTTCATAGTGGTATTGCAGTCCTGAACAGAACAAACACAATGTTCGCGTATGAAGCGCATAAAACGAGAGAAAGGGGCGCGAAGGAATATTAACGTGGTTCTGTAGTTTCCATATAGTCTGCAATCGTTTATTGTTTGCAAATAATTAGTTAAATACCGAACGTATTGTTGTGCAGTCATAATATGGACTAACAAATATCCTTTATAACTGTATATAATACTTTAGAACTTTATATTTATTGAAAATCGCGATCCCTTGTGTGGACGTGCACTGCATAATTCATTCATACAATTTGTTTTGATCCAAAATGCAATTATCGTAATGTAATTGACGCCACGGAAAACAATGCTTTCGTTATAAATGACCTTTTTTTTCTCTTCTTTTTTTTTTTTTTACTACATTTAAAGTACGTCTTTTGAACGAGGGACAAAAGATGAAACTGATGTTTGATTTCGGACGGTTTTTAAACACACTTTTCGGACGAAGTAAGTGTACCGTAAGAACATAAGGATGTTACTACAGCTATAATGTTCAGTACTGTGGCATTTTTTTTTTTTTTTTGTTTTATTTTATTGAAATAAGTTCTCGGTGCTAGTGACTATTGAATGGTGTTCTTCATATTAAATCAAAATAAAAATAAGTAATATGAAGATGTGGTGTTATTCGATTATATAGTGGATTACATGGATTTTAGAATAACATAGCGTTGTAAGCGTATTAGACATTGTTGGATGGGCCGGCCGAAACGATGACATTGATAGCGGTGGATTTCATGTTGGGATCCTCGTTTAGTACTTAGTATGTAGATCCCGGAAACTGCATTTTTTCCATCCGTGTCGTATAAGATAAAAACGTGTTTTATATTGATATGGACCTCACATGTGATACATATTGGTGCGTCGTTTTTGGTCATTACCAAACTATATCTCATATTTATATGTATATAATTCTTAATATGACTTCTAACTTCATGAAGTTCGATGAACTAAGATGAACATTGTTGTAGCCACCATCTAGATGTGCGTTTGTTTTCAATTGATTATACATCAAAGCGAGGAACAATTTGTATGTAGGATGATTCTGTGAATTAGATAAAGGTTTCAGCGGCTTGATTTGCGCGTTCTTTTCCGTTGGAGTAACTGAGAATCTGGAATATTTTGATTTTGAAGTTTTTGCTATGGAAATTATATATATTATGTATATCATTTTGGATAACAAGAGCTTTATATTATTTTATATCAGCCAAAGTATACATACATCTGCGTAGCATTCTCGCCGGTATATGACGCACTCGAAACGATATAGGAATGTTTAGCAAGTAGAAAAAAATAGTGTGTTGTACAAATTTTGAACGAATCTAATAAAAATCGATTAGGTACATTTAGAGAACGAGGTACACCAATAATTCAAACGTAAAATATGTTTCCCGTGGCACAAAACCATTCGGTGTAAAATATAAGTAGAGGCTCTAATTTTTTTTTAATAAAATCGTAATATATGCGATGTAAGGTTTTTAGTTTTCCGCTAATAAAAATGGATTCAAAATTATTTATATGTAAACAACATTTATAAGTTTTTAAATGTTATGTTTAGCTATATATTATTTATATAATTCTTTAAAATAAATGATCGAAAGATGGACACTTTAAATAAACAAAAAAATACTATATAACAAAATGTATAGTTGTAATAATAACCGGTTTACTATAAATATACACATGCACTAGATGGTTCTGTTCTATACAAAATGGCCTTTTTGCCTAAAAATCATAAATAAATTATTACTTTAGTTCTTATCGTCGTCGATCTATGAAACGTTAAACCCGAGTTACATTTCTGAGTATCAGGTCTATATAAAAAACTGATTTGTTTGTAACTGGAAAAATGTGGAGTCAGATTAGGGCAAAGAGAAACTATAGTAATTTTAGTTTATTTATTTATAAGCAATAAATTAAAAAAAAATCTATAACCATTCAGTTCATCATTATTATACAAACCATGAAAAATTTAAGGTTTTCGATTCATCTAAACGATGAGTTTTTCAACCACCCTATAACAAAGTAATCTTATCCACTCATCTTCCCATGATTTTATCTCATTTTTTCATCACCCAAATTACATTCTAAAATTTCATTCGACAACAAGGTTTTTTCTTTTTATATATTACGGGTGTTATGGAATTCCGGACAATGTACACATTGCTAGAGCATTTAGTCCTGCCTAGGAAATTTGAACCTTGATTATAAATATATAATTACAATGCACAAAGTATCTTGAAAAACACGAAACTCGAATGCTTTATCTTAATATAATTTATTGTTCATACACCGTTGTCTGATTGTATCGGCATAGCTATTACTTTTATCAATGTGATGTGGAAAAACAATAGATATAACATATAATAATATAAATAGTGAGTTAGAAATATTAAAATGATATTTTATACTTTGTTCGGTATTATAATAAAATTATAAAAAATTATTAGTAAAATATTTTACAGTATATTATAAGTTCAACAATTATTTATTTATATTCAAGGTTTAAGTTGCCTGTTCAGGACCAAATTTACCGATCAATGTGTACATTGCCTGGTATTCAATAATGCTCGTAACATATAAATTAATATTTTAATAATTATTATTTCCATGTTGGGCATAACTTTACTATCTCTCAAATTGCATTTAAACATTGTCTTCTCATCGATCGAATCGTTCAAATATTAATACTTGCGCAGAAAAATTATAATTTGTCAAGGATTATATCAAATTTCTCAAATATTAAAGATATGTAACATAATTTTGTTTTATATTACTTTCGTAACGAATATTGTTTTATCCTATTCAACCTTTCTTGATTTCCATCCGATTACGTGAAAATATGATTTCGTTGAAAATATCATAGCCAGGTATTATTTAAATATTTTTTATTCAAATTAATATTATTATAATTATTATGGATCCTCTACATAGGGCTACTCATTTATTTTTTATAAAAATTCATAATTTTTAAATTGAGAATTATGTATATTCTGGTCAGTGAATTTGTCAATTAAGAACTTTATTACTTTTTCTTTAATTTTTATTTTATTTAAATATACTTATTTTTGAAAATAATCGCTGAAATTAACAAATTCAAATATTATAATAATAATAATAGTTTATTAACGCCCCTATAGAGCAATTGAGTTTCAGCATATTTTACAAAAATTATAAATATAAGTTATAATGATAATGATGATAATAATAAATAATAAATAATAATATCTAATAGTAGTATTTAATTTTAATTACTTATTTCTATGTTTGTGTATTTTAAAAACTAACAATTATATATAATTTTAATTATCTACAATTACTTATTTATATTAGAGTTGTACATAATACAATTTGGTGATTTTCTATTTGAAACTTAGACATAAAAGCCGAAGTTTAGATTCTTCATCAAAATTAAAAGCGAAATTATATACATTACAGTTTCGAAGCATACGACATATAGGTCCATTAAAACAATATAGTTGTGAGTGGAATGGCTCATTGAAAGTTAATTTAGATCTTGAGTAAAAAGTAGGGACCAACCAATCTATTTCCCCCAAAATTTCAGGACATTTAATTTGATTATTTAATATTTTGTAAATAAAAGAGATATCAAAAAATTTTCTTCTGGAAGACAGGGTGTTTAAACCTAAATTTGACGCAAGTTCATCAATTGTACAATGAATAGCAAATTTATTTGACAAATATCTTAAAAAGTAGGATTGTATTTTATTTAAACTATTTATATGACCAGATTGCGATGGGTTCCATAATATGGACCCATACTCAATATTTGATCGAACTAGCGAACAATACAAAGTTCTGAGACATTGAATATTATTGAAGTTCCAACATTGTCTCCTAATAAACCCTAACATGCGCATCGCTTTATTATGAATATATGATATATGTTCAGAAAATGTAAGATCAGATGATAATATGATACCTAAGTCTTTGATAGAAGAGACTATTTTGATTTTATGGTTGTCTAATGAATAATTATGTAAAATCGGTTTATTTTTCCTGGTAAATGAAATTTGCGCACATTTATTTACATTAATTTTTAAGTGGTTTTCTTTACACCAATTAGAGAAACGATGAAACTCTTCTTGTAGTCTAACACAATCATCTATTGAATTTATTGTTAGGTATAATTTTAAATCATCAGCGAATAGAGAAAATTTACAATATCGGAATATACTTTTAACGTCATTCATAAATAACAAAAATAATAGGGGGGGCAGATGTCCCCCTTGTGGAACGCCTGAATTAACCTTATAAGAAGACGATATTGTATCTATTATTTTAACTTGCTGGAATCTATTAGTAAGGAAAGATCTTATCCATGATAATATAGGATCATTAACACCAAGAGTTTTTAGTTTTCCTAACAAAACCTCGTGATCAACTGAATCAAAAGCCTTACTAAGATCCGTATAGATTGCATCCACTTGCCCTCTATTCTTCATTGTTCCGAGCACATTATTAAGGTACACTACCAAATTTGTAACAGTTGATTTTTGTGGTCGAAAACCGTGTTGCTCATTTATTAAAATGTTAATAAATGAACATGATAACTTTGGCTCTATTAGCTTTTCAAAAAGTTTTGGCAATGAACTTAATTTTGAGATTGGGCGATAGTTACTTATTGAATTACGGTTTCCGGATTTAAATACAGGTATTACGAAACTGGTTTTCCATAGAGTTGGAAAAACACCTACAGAAAGTGATTTATTAAACAAAGCAAACACTGGGCGTGCTAAAGAATAACAACATTTAGATAAGACAATAGGGGGTAGTCCATCTGGCCCATATGTGCTATCTAGACCCATATTTGTAAGACCCTCAAAGACCTCAGCTAACGAAATATGTATAGATGAAATATTAACTGTTGATTGAGATATAAATTCGGAAGACTGAGAAGCAGGTAATTGTGATTTTTTGTAAACCGAAGAAAAATAATCAGCGAATGCATTAAATATGGTTTTGTTGTTATCAAAAGTTTTTTCATTATGTCATATGTCGCTGGACAAGGGTTTTTTTTATAAATCATATGTGCTACACGTTTTTTTTTTATCAGTCTACGTAAATTACCGTCAAACCAATGAGGAAAATTTGGTTTATATACATTAATTATAGGTACATACTTGTCTAATATTAAATTTACCACATTATAAAATTTATCGACGGCTATATCAATATTTATATCGGAAAATAATTTTTCCCAATCGATATTATTCAAAGCTAATGAAATACCTTCGAAATTGACTTTACTAAAATTTTTTTTTTTTTGAACCATTGGCAGTTTAGGCAAATTTTTAATTCCAGTAAATTCACAAGTTATAATTAATGGAGGATGAGGTTTATCTACAGGGACAAGAGGGCTGGAGCATAAATCAACCGCTACTAAATCTAACGTAGAAAAAATTAAATCTAATGTATTCCCAAAGGAGTTACGTAAATTATTAAACTGAGATACATTACAAGTTGAAAATCCGTTAAAAATAACGTTGACTGACGAAGATCGAAGTCCGTTTACAATTAGACCGGTGTGGTCATGTGAAAAGAACGTATTAGGAAAGTTATAGTCCCCCCCAATAATTATATCTAGGTTATCACCAAATTTTGTAAATAACCAATTAACCGTATCTACGTGCATTTCGTATACAGATAAAGGACTGGTCTCTGGGATGTAACAAGCACCGATAATGAGTTTCTTATTATTAATACTGACAGATACGAATACCTGTTCGACTGATTCATATGGAATGCTGATTAATTCACAGGCATATTTATTATGTATAGATATTAAGACTCCTCCACCACGACCTCTCTTACTCGTAAGAACATTTCTATCGTATCTAAAAGTATTATAATTATAGAGACCAAGTTCAGAGTCTAACACATCGGCTTTTAACCAAGTTTCTGTTAAAATTAGAAAATCATAACTATTGTATGGGACATTACACGTTAAACATCGAAGTTTATTATTTAGACTTCTTACATTTTGGTAATAACCTATTAAATTATTAATGGATTTTTTGTGACAAGTATTTACATAATTATGATTAAAATTATTTACATTATTATAATGATGGATATTTACTATATTACGATGTTGTATAGCTACGAACGCAGCTACTTTCCTGAGTTTTTTTTCGCCAGAGTGGGGGTACCATTGATGTATTTGATGAACCATCCGTCTTCGCCTAATTTACGCTTTTCCTCTAATTGGTGTTTGATATCGTTGAAATGTGTGCGTTGTAGTGTCGTTAAATCAGTACCGATAAATATATGTTTAAGTGAATCAATTGAACGTAATTTCCTCTTCGCTTTTAGAACAGACATAACTTCCGATGTACTTTTTAATTTAACCATTAAAGGACGTGGTTTCGAAGACATTTTTCCTAATCGAGCTGTATGTACAATTGATATATTTAAATCAAGTTCCTTAAGAATAGTATCAGCACGATTAACAGGATTGGTCCAGTGACGGACTGGAATAAAAAAGCCCGGGGTGCAAAAACATTTTTTAGGGCCCTATCAACATTCTATAAAATAAAAAAAACATATAATGCACTTTCTATTTTATTCTCAACAAATTGTTTTAATGTATTCATTATAGTACATACTTATTTTCTGAAATAAGAAGAATTTCAGTTTTTAAACAATAGGACTGTATAAACTTAATCTTAATAGTGTAAAATAAATTTAATTTTTTTTATAATAGTTACATTTTTATCTTTTGAAAACAATTAATAAACATCTTGTATTATATTTGTGTATATAAAATGTATAATTTTTAAAAATGTAATAATTTTGAAAATGTTGTAGAAATTTCTGAAATTTTATCAATTATACTTTCTGTATCAGGCAAATAATCGTTTTCTATACTTAGAAGAAGTTGCGCGTTTAATAAATCTTGTTCCATTGTTGAACGTAATCTGTTTTTTATAATTTTCAACTTGGAAAATGCCCTTTCACAATTTGTTTGTGTGCATGCCAGAGTTAATATATATTTATATAATATATATAAATTTGAATACGCTGCTGAATGCAAATTATATTTTTGTAAAAGTTTAAAAACGCATGGTATGCATTCTTCACAATCATTTTTTTTAATTTTAGATTTAGAAAAGTCGAAATATTTATCATCGCCATTGTTGTCATCACTACTTTCATCTTCGATTTGTTCACTATTTACTGGTTCATTTGTTATTAAGTCATCTTTATAGTCATATACATTTTCAAAAAGTGCTTTTGAGGATTTTATAATAGTTTTATAAGAACGTGCAAAATGACAAAGTTCTTCTTGTAAATCTTCATACTTAAGGTTAACTTTGTCAGCTAAAAACTTCAAACTTTCAATCAGACAAATTGAATTAGATTTAATTTCATCAAATCGCCGTGGATCTAAATAAGCTAAAGCATTAATTAGATTTTTATTTTTTCCAAATCGTTCATTCATAGCCATTCCCGTAACATCATAAATTCTTCTGAATACATTTATATGATATTTTTGGTCAGATGATAAATTTACAGCAGAATCAAAAGCACACTCTCCAGACATTCTTTTTACTTTCTTTTGTCTTTGAACAGGAAATTCGTCTTGTATAAAAATATTTTCAAGAGACTCTGTTCGTTTAGTCATAGTTTTTATAAAAGTAGAAACTCGTTGTTTGAGATCATTGTAATTTTTTATATCAGACATAGTTTTTAATACTTTCATGATATGACTTATTTTATTCCACGCAGTAATGTAATCTAATCCTTTTGTTTGTAAATATTTTGACACTGGAGTTGTTGAACTGAACAGATGGAGAAAAAGAAACGCTGTTATTATAGTTTCATATGAAGTCCAATTTATAATTAGCGCTCTTGCATCAGAAGCAGTGTGTGGATCAGTATTATCAGCATAAGCAATTGTGTGTAAAGCATCTAATACGTAATAATAATGATTTCTTGAGAGTTCGGTTTCGTTTTGATCCGACCATGTATTAAATATACTTCGTAAAGCATCATCCGCACTGTTCCATCTTGTAGCACCTATCTTTTTTAATTTTCTTAATTTATCTGCACCAGTTTCATTTTCAAAAATAGTATCTGTCCAAACATCGGCACGTTTATATGATTCAGTGAAAAATACAGCAGTTTTATTAATTAAAGAGAAAACATTTTGAGCACAAACACAACATTTTACAGAATCTTGAATGACAAGATTCAAAACATGAGCGTGGCAATGAGTAAATATAGAATTAGGAGCATCTACTTTTAATTGATTTTGTAAACCTTTGTACTTCCCACTCATATTAGATGCTCCGTCAAAAGAATCACTTACAAGTAATTTTAAATCTATGTTTAAATCACATAATTCCTTTTTAATTAATTTGTATTGTGCTTCACCTGTTGCTGATTTTATTGTTACCATTTTTAAAAGTCTCTCTTGAACCAAGTTTTCACTATTAACATTAACGAATCTTACACAAATACACATTTGATCTTTTACAGCAATATCTTGAGTTGAATCTACTTCTAATGAAAATAATCCAGCTGCAACTACATCCACTGCTATTGCTTTTTGTATTATGTTCCCCATTAGTACAATTATATTTCTAATAGTAGTTTTTGATAAAAATGTAATTAGTGAACCACGGCCATGTTTCTGAGATGTATTCGCTTCTCTTATTTTTTTCATTTCTGCACTTTTTTTAGAAACTTTATCTAAATGAACTCGCATTATTGGATCATATGTAGATAAAAAGTTAACAACTTCTAAAAAATTCCCATGGTTGTTTTGTAAATTATTCAAATCATAAGCAGATTCATAGCGTTTACCTCTAAAACCTACATTTTGTTTTGAGAGTAAAAGTATTATGTTAATTACACGATGAACTATTTCTCGGTTATTTTTCACAACTAATTCTCTTTCAGTGTTGATAAGATTTTCTACATTCGCTCCAGATTTATTTATTAAATAACATGAAGTTGCATCAGAATGACTCAATGACTTTTCATGTTTGTTGAGTCTTTCGTACAAGTTTTTAATATTAACTACTGAACCAGTACAAAAAGATGTGTTCTTGTCAATAGAAAATGCCATGCATATACTACAATAAACACTTTTATTCTCAACGCAATATGATAACCATTTTCTCTGTAGACTTTCTCCTGTCGGTAATAGTCGAAAATAAACTTTACGAGGATCAAAACTTAGTGACTTAATATCAGAAGGTTGAATTGGATGAAGTTTTAAAAATGCCATCTTTTCATAAATAGAAGAATTATTTTGGTTAGGTAGAAAAAATGGATGTAAAATATTTATCTCAGATTCTTCTTTTAATTTCTCATTATAATTTATTTCATTGGAATAATTTTTAAAAGTAGATAAATCATTTTCAGAATAAGATTTATTTTTTTGGTTAATTGTTGACTCTAAATCATTATATTGTTTTGAAGGGTTATTTAATTCAATTGCTAAGTCATCATCATGATATGATGATGATGATGATAGAGGCTGTCTTGATTTTAGCTGTGGATCGATTGTACTATCGGTTTTTAAATGTGTTGGTCTTGCAAAAAAATTAAGTTTTGTTTGTTTTGGATCTCTACTCGATAATTGTAATTCTTTCTCAGACCGAATTTTACGTTTTTCAGCTCCACTTTTGTGCTTATAATATTTGTCTGCCATTATAAGCGTATACTTCAATACCAACTCTAAAAAATGAATGTTTCAAATTTTTTAATTTAAATGCATCGTATTCAAAGTATCACAAAAATAAACATCGTTAAGTTAAAAAAAAATGTTGTGGAAATAAAAAAGAGTTTTTTGTTTTTATTTCATTAGAATCATCTGTTGGAGTGTAAATATAAAATATAAATACAAATATAAAACTTAGATATACTATTTCAGGACAATATTTAATACTAATATAATAATTTGATTTCGATAAAAAATAATAATTTAAAACATTAATGGTTTTTTATATAGGTTATAGGTAGTTAAAATAATGTGGACTAACTTTATTTAAAACAAAATATGAACATATGACTATCGTGTCGTCACAGACCTGGATTAAGGGTCAATTAATTGTACGAGTATCATATCTATTTTTACTGCGTCGTTGGTATTGATTGTGGTCGGAAGAATAACAACAACGATGACGACCGTTAATTTTATTGTGATTTTATTAAACACTTATGTCATAGAATAATAATTTATTATAGAAATGTCAGTGATCACCGTTTTGTGTTTACTGTTTATGGCAAATTTTTAATATTTGAATTCTCGATTGCTGAAGTGCTGAACGGCCAACGCTGGTATATTTAACCCTTTCAGTCCCGAATTATAACCTGATGGAAAAAAAATATTTCATGTGTTCTTTGCATTAAACAAACTCAAATTAAGAGAAATTTCGAGTTTTGAAATTTTTAGACTACCCAAACTTGAATTTTGGTGACTTATCATTATAATGGCATTTGGGCGTTAGATAGAAAAACTTACGTTGCCAATATAATGGCATTTGGGATTTAACATATAACACACTATATAATATAAATAACCTTTAGGCTTTATTCATACTTTATCATCACTAAGCAACAGAATATTCAAAACGAAATAACGAGTAGGTACCCGACGAGATTCGGATAAACAATAAATGATAACAAATTACGAAGCGGCGAAACGCACGTGCACGGTGCACTATCACAGAATAATATAATCAGTTATTATAAAAAATTTGTATAATTTAATACGTATAATCCGGGCCTGCCTGCCGACAATATCTATGTATATTATTTCATAATTATTAATAAATAGAAAAATGTATTGATAGAAAAACTTTTAAAAAATGAATATAAGTACCTGTTTTTCTAGCAGACAGCAGTCAGTACTTTAGCAGGTCAAACGAAATTGAATAGTTATCGGCGAATCGACGTTATCGTCACTCGTCAACGTTGTCGGTCGTAATAATATAAAATGTGTGTGAGTGTGTCCATACGAATATAATAATATGATATGCTATATATATCTTTATAGCATGCGGAAATGTCAGACGATAATAATTAATAATAGAAACATTATATTATCTTAAATTCCCAAAATTATATACCTACGTATTATCTTAAATTCCCAAAATTATATACCTACTAATTCAATAGTTGGTTATGTACTTATGTCTATTTTAATCATTTACAATTTATACTTTTGTATTATTTATTTTAATATTATGTTTTGATAATAAATACAATTAATAATAAGAATAAAATGTGATGGTGGCAAATAATGATAAAGTAATTATTTTCAATATAAAAAACCTTTTTTGTTTTTCTATGGGCCCGGGGTGCGATCGCACTTTAGCACCCCGGGCCAGTCCGCCACTGCGCTCGAGTATCCAAATATTGATAACATGATAAGTTGTGTGAAAAAAGTATTTTTAAAAGCTTCGAGTTAAAATTGTTAAAATTTTGAGAATTATTTCCAGAATCATCTTTGTCTCTACAGCCTGTAATTACCCGATGGAGAACTTGGCTAGAAGCCGCATCATATTATACTGCT
>NW_020272599.1:0-11928 GCF_003268045.1 Sipha flava
CAAGGAATGCGTAAAGGTGAGTGGATGGGGTGGTTTTATATATGTAATTATGCCAGGGTCTGAGATTTTGTCACCACACCACTGTTATCGGTGTCATAACCCCACGGATTTCCATATATAATAATGTATTATACGAGTATAGAATTCTGTGCATAATTCATATGAGATAATGTAGAATTCTAGAAGATTTAAGAATATTGAAAATTCGATCCCCTAGTCTTGTAAATATGAGCGATTGCTTGTCATAATCGAAAGATTTTTTTCTCTGCTTGTTTATGCTATGAAAATATTTTATATTAAATCATCGAAAAACGCTGTTTTCCTCGAAAATCCAATGTTTTGAAAATACCTATATTTAAAAAAATTGATGTAAGTCGTATCGATACATTAGTGTTCAAAAATATTTCATCTCTAATCAAATTCGTAATTATTAAATTTATAAAAAACATTAAGATATTAACCTATATATTACCTTTTCTATGACAATAAGTCATTTAATTGAAATGGCTTATCATATTTATATTCAAGGTCACACATACAGTTTATCTGATAATGTTTCGTTTTTCAAAGTAAACCAAATGTGAAAATTCAAAAATACAAATTTGAGTTTTAGTAATTAGACATAGAGTATTTTATAATATTAGTTAACCATTCAAAATGCTATAAACAGTAGATGCTGTTACCACTTAATAGCTAAATACTATTACTATTGTTCTGTGCTATAACAAGACTGTAAGTACTTAATTTTAGTTGTATTTCTGATTATGAATTTGTTTGTAATAGTTTTTATTTATATATATATATATATATTTTTTTTTAACAGATATGTGACAGTACCTGCCAAAATACTTTTGTATTTTTACGTAACAATATATTTTATACATAAATATTTTTGTTTATTATCCATGTATAACCTTTTTGACCTTAAATTGTTTATATCATATCTAAATACAAAGTATTTCAAAAGTATTTATAAGTGTTAATTGCTGAGAAATGTTTAGATGAAGTTCCCTATTGTAATTTGTAACAAATAATTATTATATTGTGTATTCATACCAAAATACAATATGACAATTAATAAATTTGATTATTTGTACAGAAAATTGTTGCTTACTAAATACTTTGTAAATGGTTGGGGTGATCCCGAAAAACTTAAAAGGTGAGTAATATATTTATATTATTTTTTTTATTTTCTTTATTTTTTTTTAAGATTTTACCAAAGTATTAGCTGGTCAATTTGGATCAATATGCAATTTACTTACCTACTGTAAAATATTATCTACCAATAATTTGAGGCATTGTTAATAAAATACCATATTTATCAATTGAATATTGTTGCATTTTGTCTAATCATATATCATAGTAGCTGTAAGTCATTTATTTTAAATAGTTCTATTAGCAGTACATTTTATTTTATGTAATTATATTATGAATATATTTTATTTCAAAATTAATTTTTAAAATGGAATATTTTATTATACCAGTGGTTTCCAATTGGTGATTCACGAACCCCCAAGGGACCATGTTGAATTAAGGGGTCCACGGTATATCTAGAAGTCTGTGATTTCATACTACTTGGAAACCATTGTATTATACTATTACACTATTATATCTAAACTTGATTTATTTTAATAAAAATATCTATATTAAAAATGTCTAAAAATTTAAAACATTGCTCATAAATTTGACATGTACTCTGAAGTCATAAATTATATCTATAATTAGCATGTTGTTAGACTTATTCAACTAATTATATATCTATGTAGGTTTATCAAATAATAAAAAAAATACCTACTAAAGTAAAAATTATTTAAGTACTTATATTTATTCAATTCATTTCTAATAAATTATTAGATTATTAGTAATAATTTAAAAATTGTCAGCAAAAAAAGTATAACATTTATAAGTCCAAAATATTTCAAATATTATTTTCATGTTCAGAATTTTCTACCATCCTTTTATGTAGTTTAGTTCCTTACAGTGACACAACCAGGATTTTTTTTAAGGGAGAGGATCCAAAAATATAAATATTGTAATTTTAGTTTAAAATTGAATGATAATTAAATGTATTATGTAAAAAATAAAGGTACAAGGTATGTACAAGTTTATAAATTGCAATGTTTTGTATAGCTTAAATGTCTTATTATTTCCTCAGGTGTTACACTGACTTCATAGTAGACATTGAGAGCAGCCAATCCATTGGTCTTCTTTCTGATGTGGAATTTCTTAAATCGATCTTCGAATAAATTATTCAATTTTGTCCAACTTTTTTATTATTTTAGAAAGATACGACACAGTTCAAGGGAGGGGGGTCAAGACCTGGGACCCTTTTGTTGCGCCACTGGTTCCTTATAGTATTAGAACATTTGTTTAGTTCTGCAGTTTTTTGCATATAGTGTTTTTTTTTTCAACACAGTATACCACTCACTATTTATAATCCATAACTATAAATTATTTTTTTAAAAATGTTTACTTTGTATAAATATTATATGTTAGTAATTATAGACAAAAGTACAAAGTCTTCAATTTTGAGAATCAGTGAGCCCTCTAAAAACATGTATGTTATATTGAATGAGGTAACAATTAATATTATTACTGCTACTTTTAATGAAGTTTAAACTACTATTTTTAGCAAATATATCAATAAATAAGGTATTACATTGTGACATTATAAAAGTTGTACATTAAAATAAAATATAGTTAAATATATTAAATGAAAATGATATTAAATAACATATTATATAACATTTATCTCATTACATTTTTATTTATCTATACTATAAACATAATATATGATAATTTAATATTTTTTATGGTTTTAGTTTATTTCAATTCAGAAAAATCATTATAGATCGAGATTCATGTTACAAACTTGTATCATCTGATTATCCCGTAAAAATTGTTAAAGTAAATATTTTAAAATAAATACATTATTAAAATGTATTTTCTTATTATTACATTTTTTATTTATTTCAGAAAAAAGAAGATACTGATTCAATAACATTAGAAGGAGTATTTGAATCACCTTTTTCTTATTATCTTCCAGATATTGTACCTAAAGAAAGTCATCTTGCCCATTTCCAAGTTATATTACCAAAAAAATGGCCTACCAAAAATGTCAAACCAATATGTTTACACATGGCAGGCACTGGAGACCAAGTAATATTTAGTTAATAAATATTTATAATTTATCTATGAATAGTTGTCTTAATTTTTTCAGAATCTGGATATTGAATTATAGAATTTAAAATAAATATATCTAAATATTTTCTGTTTATTTTTTATTAAATATTTTAGTATTATTGGAGAAGGCGAACTATACTTGCAAACCCCCTTGTAAAAGAAGCAGGGATTGGATCAATAATTTTAGAAAATCCATTCTATGGAAAAAGAAAACCAATTAACCAAGTGTTAGTATTTCATATATTGTATACTATTTTTTGTTTGATCATCGATTTTTATTTTTTTAATATAGTAAAACAATTGATATTTACTAACTAATATTTATTTATATCATATTATATTTGTATTGCTTTTTTTATCAAAAAAATTATATTTTAAATTCTATCAAATTACATTTTAGTTATATTATTTAATGTTAAAATATATTAAATATATTTTAAACAAGATAATTTGATGTCTTATAAATGTAGGTTTATGTTATTGTATTATTATTCTTTTAATAACTATTTTGTATTGCAGATAATTTTGTATAAAGTAATTTTATGAATAGCTAATTTAAACATTTCGTTGTGGATTAGATAATAAAATTTAAAACTCAAGAATAGTCATATGTTGTAATTGAGATTAAAATGTTGTTTTAGGAAATTCCTAATAATTAAACATATATGATTATTTAAAAACGTTCACTATTTCTTCTTATAACACGCCTAAACCATCTCAATTTTTTCAACTCTTTAATTACCTCTCGTGTACTTGTGATTTATTTTTTCTACGACGTCACTCTATATATCCATCCATCTTAGATTTCTCATCTCTACTATACTTACCCTCTATTCTGTTATCTTATGCACTGCCTTTAAATTTAGATTCATTCCATATTGATTGCCTTATTACTTATATCTTATAAAATCTCATCACTATTACCCCTGGTTCTACTTTCTATCCCACTTAGTCTTATACATACCTTGTCCCATAAAGTTAATTTCATTCAATACAGTAAATAACCACCCTATTAATATTTAATTATTTTTCTTCGATCATTATTTTCTACTATATAACTATAATTAAGCATAAATAAATTAAAATGTGTATTTTTTGGAATGAATACCACTATTCTAAATAACTCAGAAGTCGGCTTGTAAAGGTAATAACTTTATATTAATTAATTATGTATTAATTGTAAATCTATATATAATAATTTTCAGTGTCAAGATTTGAAATAATATTAATAAAAATATTAGTATTTTCATTTTGTTCTGCTAAATTAAATTAAATTAATTACTATAGATAATTAGATGTTTTTTGAATAAAGTGTTTATTTGATGTACATTTTTTGATTTACAGAAGATCTATATTGTGCAATGTTTCTGATATATTTGTAATGGGTGGATGTTTGATCCTGGAATCCCTTGTATTATTTCATTGGTGTGAACGTCAAGGATTTGGACCCATTGGAGTCACTGGTTTATCTATGGGTGGACATGTAAGTGTTAACAATTAATTAATTTAAATAATGAAAGACTTTATTACTATTAATTCAATAGTAAGTAATTCAAAATTTAAATATTTTACTCTTCCCCAAAAAATTTTAAAAAAATTTTGATTATATTTTTTATTTATAAATATTATTTAGATGGCCTCTTTAGCTGCTGCAAGTTGGCCTAAACCAATTGTGCTTGTTCCTTGTTTATCTGGTACGACAGCTTCTGGAGTATTTACAGAGGTATTAAAAATTTATCAGCATTTTTATTATCATTTATCGGATATTATATATGATATAATCCATAGTTATTTTACATTAGAACAATTGATAATAAACTCCTACAATAACTTGTATATATTTTTGAACATTTTATGTTACCATACTAAATAATCTAACAATTTATTTTATTTTTCTGAGAGGACTTTCTCTTGAATTTACAACTCAACTTAAAGTGTATTTACTAACATTATTTGTATTTGTGTACTATAAATTACTTAAATATTATACTTAAGTACTAACTTAAATATTAATTTCTACTGTTATTATAGGGTGCTATAAGCTGTGCAATTGACTGGGATTTACTTGAAAATCAATATAAATCAAATTCAGTATACAAAAACGAAGTTGTAAATATGAACAACAAAGTCAACAAATTATATGTAAATATTTAAGTATTATCTGTAATATATAAAATTGAAAAAGTGTTAGGACACTATGTTCACCAGGTGTTTGTTGTATCTATAATAAGTCATAGGCATAAGTAAATCCAAGATGCTAAGGCAAATATTCAAAGAATCTAATTTTTTTATGATTTTACTGCCTAAGCAATAGTAATAATTGATTTATCATAGCATTCCAAAAACGTGTGTACTTAAGAAATCCTCTAAGTTATCTTAATAAATCTTTTAGTTATTTAGTTATTATTCCAGTTGTAACAGTAATATATAATGATGCTGTTCATTCAATTTTGTATAAATCATTAATAATTATTACTAGGTGAAAACTGCCTTGTGGAATTTCATAAAACCAAATAATTATTGTAATTAATAAAAGTTTTTATTTATTTAATAAAAATATTCATAGTTTAAATTAGAATAAAATAAAAAATCTATGTAACACAGGATTCTATATTATTGAGGTCCCTGAAATGTTTTAATATTTAATTATAATATATAATTATATATTATATATTTTTTTAATTTTACAGAACGAGTTCAATGCAGGAAAACAATTTATAAAAGATATTAGTGCTGAATCACATTTAAATATGCAGTCAAATTTAATGTTTGATAATTTAAAAAATGATAAAACTTCCTTAAATACATTTCATTCTCAGAAGTTAAACACATTAAAATCAACTAATTCATTTGATAATATTAAAGATCTAACAATTGAGGAAAGTAATGAACTTCAAATTAAGAAGGACTTGAAATTATTAAAACACATGATGAGATTTTTCAATAAACAATCAAAAAGTCAAGGTTGTATAGTACATTTTTTATTGTATGTTGACTAATTATTAAATATAATATTTCAGATTTAAATTTAGAAGCATTGAGTTTTATGAGAGGTATTATGGATGAATGTACTCATTTAAAAAATTTCAAGTCCCCTGTTGACATTGATTTAATCATAGCAGTTTGTGCAAAACATGATGGTTATGTACCTCAAAATAACATGGACAAATTTGAAGATATTTGGCCAGGCACAGAAGTTAGATATGTTGATACAGGACATGTTATAGCTTTTTTACTTCATCGAAACACATTCAAGTAAACATAAAATTTTTATTTTCACTTTACATTTAATCATATTTAAATAATAACATAAGTATTAGAAATCCTTGAAATACGTAAAAATTTTCTCTGAAAATGTGTATATTGAATCTTATGTTTAAAAGAAATGTGATAGTTGCTCTGTACAATTTCAAATTCCAGAAAAAATATATAATGGCTTTGATCTTTCCCTAAATCAATATATAGAAATAAAGTATCTTATCATTCATAATTATTTTAAAATTATTATTGAATATATATTCCATAAATTATAATAAAATATTACTTTTAAAACAAAATATAGAATATTCAGTAGTTAAAAACTTATAACACCTGTGATAAGTTAATAAATCAAAAATATATTCACAAAATATATTATATATATATATATGTATAATTAGATGTAGCATATTGACATGTTTCAATGAAATTTGATTAAGACTAAAAATTACTACTTTCCACATTCATTATTATTAGTTAAACTCAAATATTGATAATTTTAAATTTTCCAATTTTGATTGAGTTATAAATATAACTATAATAATGTCTAAAAAAAACCCCGATCATTCAACTTTTTTACATTTTTAAACATTTTTACTTTAGGTTCATTCAAAAGTATTTTATTATTGATTAAAATAATTAAATGTTGATAATTTGTAGTGATTTAATATGTATTGTAAATATTATCTATTATAATATATTTATTATCTATCATTAATCTTTAAATTTTTTTTTCTAGGACTGCAATAATAGATGCATTTCAACGAGCTCAAAAAAAATATTATGATAAACATTTTTAATTTTTTGTTGAATTTACCATTTTTATAATATAATTTACCTTGTAAACCATTCAAATGTATATCTTTCTAATACCCTATAGCTATAAACCTACTTTTGAAACTAATAAAAGTGTTGAAAATTTCATGTAATCAAGTTCTCCATTTTGCCACTACAGTAAACATAGACATAGTCATTAAGTTTGATTTCAGATCTAATTTTAAACTTATTTCACCAAATTGTTGATATAACTACCAAACATCTCCTAATAATAAAAATATAATAATATGTGTAGCCATGTTTTAAAATGTACACCAAACATTTGGCAAGATAAACTCAAGGTTTACTGTTTAATTTTAATAAATTCCTTCTTGCATTTTGTTTTCTTCTTTTAAAAAATAAATATAAATACAAATATAAATTAATAGCTTAATTACCCGGCTTTGCACGAAAAATTCTTGGCTGTGACATAGGTTTTAATGGATTATTACTTTATACTATTTAAAGAAGCCAAGTTTGGTGTAACTGTTGGTGGTTATAAAACAAATGAAACAAAAGTTCAAATGAATCAGTGTAGTAATTTGGTGATACGCTGAATTACCGTATTTTCTGGTTGCAATATTTTTAAATTCCCTTCTTATTGCATGTATTAAATGTTGGAGAGACCACCATGTAAAATTTAGAGTTCATATAGTTTTGAGATGCAAAAGTGGGCATTAACTAGTTAAAAAAAAGTCAAGTTAAAAAGTTAATTTTTTTAACTTTTTAACTTAACTAGATTAATTGGCATTTTAACTTTGCATTTTACAGTTGATTTAAAAAGGATCTATCAAGTTAAATTTTTTTTAAATTTTTCGTTTATACGTAAATATTACAAAAATTAAATTATCATGTATAGTAAAATGGTCGCATACACTGTAAATCTTATGACAAACTATGACTTTTTTATTTAATGAAATCATTTTTTAAAATTAAGTGATAATTCAATTAAGAATTCCTTAAGTGTATTTCTTAGATAAAATTTATTAAAACTCTTGGATCAATATGAAATATTTCTTTTTTTTTTATTACATTGAAGGTATGTATGCAGATACTAAAGATAAAAAGATGTAACAAATGTAGATAAATTGAAGACTTATTGAAATCTATGATAAAATATTTATGTAGTTAAAAAAGTTGAGCATTTTTTTTTTTTTTTATTTGCTAAGAATAGTCATACTTCATTTGTAACTGTCATGAACTATACTGTGTTTGCTTATTTTATTCAAACTAAAAAAAATGTTACAATTATTATTAAATGATTTTTTTTTTTAATTAATATTTACAACAATTAAAAAATTAATTTTTTATAAATTATTAAAAATAACCCAAGTAACTTTAAATGTTTGATGGCATTAATAGTTATATAGGTAAATTAATAATAAAGATAATGCTAAAAAATAAAATTTTATCAATAAAATTAATAATGTGGCATCCCAAATAATAATTTTAAGCCTTCTCCAATTAAAATTTCATATTCTAACTTTACACAATCCCTCGAGTCGTAAGCCTTAAGGTTCTGGAATTGGATATAAGTAAACTTACCAGTGGCGTACTTTCAAATTTTTTTGTGGGGGGGGGGGGTTTAAATTTTTCTAGAAAATAATTGATTTCATAATATAAAAAATACATATTAAAAGTTATTTACAACCATATGATATAAATTAATATAAATATAAATTAATGTTCTCTTTCTCTGTACCTTCATATCAATTCATTTAAAAATTTTGAATCTTTTTGTTCTGGGGGGGAGGGAAGTTAACAACCGTGAACCACCCCTCCCACAAAAATATGATACTGAGTGTAAGATCAGATATTTGTAATTAATGGATTAGTAGAATAAAATAATACTTAAATAATACTTGATTATAAGTTATTATTATTCATTAATATTCAAGTAACTCGTATTCTATATTTTCATTTCATTCTATAGCTTCATTTACAACGATAATTGACAGCATGTGTGTTCTTTCCGTTTGTTTTTTGTGGTTCCGACGGGCTACTACGCCTACATCCATGGGCGTATTTAGGGGGGCGAAGGGGAGGTCGCCCCCCTGAATCCGTATTTAAGGAATTGAGTTTATGTGAGATACACATTTTAAACTGTGAATACTGAATTGAGCTTTTTGTCGGGTCCATACTTAGTAGAAAATCAAATAAAATACAAGCGTAATTTTCAAAACACAAACCGGTGTTAAAAAAGAACTATACAAAATCGATTCTAAGTGGATCCGGTATAAGATTAAAAAAAAAAAAAAAAAACACAAATATTAAGGATTCACCTGATTTAAATATTACCAAAAATTTTACTTGTACATTTTGAGACACAATAAAAAAAAATTTGAGTAACCCCTTCCGTAGAAGTAAGTCTAAATACGCTCCTGCCTACGTTTTTGTCGTACGCAATTAAAATATAATAAATATAGAGATCCAAGACTCACACGTCGTTTTCGGTTCGGTAAGGGTGTCGTGGGATGGCTTATTTTATAATAACAAAAAATGGAAAACTACAATTTAATTTTTTTTATAGCTGTATATTACAATATATTAATAATTTAAATGATTGCAAATGGGCACTTCACACTGATTGCAATAATAATTCAGTTTATAATATTGAAAAAAAATATGTGACGATAAAATTACAATTAAGATAACAATAATAGGGGAGGCATAGCCCCCGTCACCTCGGTATACTCGAGTCCCGTTGGATTCTATCCCATGCGACTGTGGATAACTCTCAACACGTGCGACAGAAACTTAAATATATTGGAAATGGCGGAGACTCCGATAAACAGGGATAGAACCTGGAGATAAACCTTGTGATTAATAGCAAATAACAAAAAAAAATTAAAAAATACAATCACACGAACGCAACGGCTCAGCCACGAACGGGTGTCATTTGACGACCATCACCGATCTCGAGAAAAATATTTTCGACGGTCCAGGCAAATATATCAATCCAATAAGATATCGGACCGGTTTCGGGCACTCCGAAATTACTAGTTGTGCGTCTCGAACAAGGTGGAAAATGTGCAAAAATTAAATAGAAAAAGTCGTCAAATCAAGAAAATTGGCATTGTTAAAACAATAATTGACAACTATATATGATAAGTCAGTTAAACATTTATAAAATGAGAATTAGGTAAATTTTTAGTAAAAATGTATGTAAAAATAGCCTCAATGAGAAGGTTAAAACCCCAAACTCCTTACACATGAGCCTAATAAAAGTTACTACACTTTTTATCTATTTTTCACCTAGACCATAAGAAAATCTGTAAAGCATGTCATATATTAATGAGATTTCTTCTGTGGTAGGTCGAAATCCCTTTATAGTTCTTCTTTAGTACTTATCTAAATGTTTTAATGTGCATAATGTTTTACATATCTAGATTTTCAAATTAAGCAAATAAATATATATTTGCGTATAATAAATAAAATAATATTAAATTATCTGGGATTCAGTTATAGAGTGTAGAACCATTTCTTTTTTTTCATCTTTTGGAATTAAGAACTTGTTTTCTCTACAAAATATTTTTGTCAAAGAAATATTATATTAACAAAAACAAATCAGCATAGTCATTATATAAAAATGTATTTTATTGGTTTATTTAACAACATCTCTACATCTTTTGTTCTTAGAACAAGCAGTCTATTGTTTTTTCTACATTTAATAATACAGTTAATAAATTAATCTGCCTGTGGATATGCAAAAGTGCCAAAACTATTGATTTACTTTAGCCCATTTCACTTCTTATACTATTATAATTATTCTGAGTATATTGTATAGGTATATATATATATATATATATATAATATATAGAATATATTATATTCTATGACCGCAAATAATGATAACTAAATATCCGGACTCTATATGGTACTGGTTTGTTGTAGCCCCGCCACGGTGAGTGAAAACTTTAAGAGCCCCGCCACCCATATAACAACAAATATAAATATAAAAATGAGTTTATTTATTCATATAATGTTAAAAATTATGGTTTCTGTGATTCCCAAAATTCAGCTATATCTTTTAAGATGGTGTCAAACAGATCATACTAGGTATATTTGCGGACGACACTGCTATTCTCGCTATCGAAAACGATCCTAACCAAGCCACTCAAAAAATCCAAAACCACTTATCTGAGCTAAACATTTGGGTTTTACAACTGGAAAATCAACGTCAATCCAGCAAAATTCTTTCAAGTCACATTCACCCTACGTTCCTTGGAATACTCTCCAACGTTTATCGAAAATACACAAATACCCTCTCACACACAAACTAAATACCTGGGACTAACGCTTGACAAACGCCTCACTAGGGCTCCTCATTTAAAAAACAAACACAAAGCTCTCGATTTGAGACTTCACCTTCTAAGACCTCTACTCCGCTTTAAGCTCTCAATCAAAACAAAACGTACAATCTACATGGCTCTTCTAATACCCATCTGGTACTAGGGTATCCAACTTTGGGGCTCAGCGAAACCGTCTAACACCAGAACAATACAGGCTTTTCAATCTATTTGTCTATGATTAATAACAGGTGCTTCTTGGTACATCACTAATGACGTACTACATAAAGACATTTTCATTCCAAATTTAAACAATCTTTAAACACTCACGTACATAAAAACACACAAAACTTTGAATACTCACACAAATCCTATAATCACT
>NW_020272600.1:0-6329 GCF_003268045.1 Sipha flava
TAGTATGATTGGTATAATTTTACCGCTACGTGTCGCGTCGTGAGCGTCTTAGTTGATGAAATAATGGCCATTGCCATAGAGGTTCAATAAAAAAAAAAATTAAAAAAAAAGCATAGGCAAACGTATTTCATTAAAAATATTTTATAATAAAATTTAATTGATCAATAAAACTTGTACAATAAAATGACTGTTTCCCATTAAGTGTTATCATTGTTGGTTAAGATGAGCGGTAAATATGTTACATCCTGATAGCTAAGCTATAAATAATTAATAATAATTAATAATAATTCTGGGCAGGGCCGTATTTAAGATTTTACCACCCAGGGGCAACAACATTTTGTCGTCACTCTTCCCATGTGCGTGAAGTTGGCCCCCTTAAATCAAGCCAGCGGCTCCAAACCTTTACATGAATTTTGCAATTAAATTGCTATAATCTGCTATATAGTTTTCAGAGTTTGCATACCAGTGGCGTATATAAAGAGGGAAGCCTAATGCCCCCCTCCCCCGAAATGTTTAAAAAACTTAAAAATTATTTTAAACGTATGTTATATTTTAATGGTACTTTATGCTTATTTAGAATTTGCGTCCAACGTCAAACCGTTTGGAACATTCTGTAAATGATATGTAGATAAGTACCTACTGTGTCTTATTAGATTCTTAGATAGCAGTGATAATTTAACTCTGTCCATAGTAGCCCCTCCCAAAAATATTTTCTGTAGACGCCACTGGTTTGACCCGTTAAGGGGGCTGTAGACGATGCAAAAAATCACGTAAGACAAGTCATAAGCTAGACAAAACTGTGGGACTTGGATTTGACGGATTTTAATTTTGAAAACAAATTAAAAATCTTGAACATCTTTACTAAAACTTGTTCGAAGGAATTTTTATTATTACAAAAATTAATGGCGTACTTAAATACTTAGAATACATAAATTTCTATTTTTTTAAATTGTCAATATCTTATTATTTGATTACAATATAGAAAATTCCTTTGGTCAATCCCTAGCTAACATAGTGACTTAATTAAATCTGTTTTCAAAATTTAAATTCATCAATCCCAAGTCTCCCAATTTTGTCTAGATTTTTGGCGTTTTTAACATTTTATTAGCGTGGTGTAAATTTTCTTCGTGTTCATTGACCTGTGCATGCGTGTATGGGCGTTAGAACATTTAATGCATTTCTACGTTTTATTAAAATTAATATAGTGTTTTTATATCTATAACCTATACCTGTGTGTGTTATTTGTGTTAAAATTATATTTAGCTATGTCTTGGAGGGACTTACACAATAATAAATAATACAAGTATAACAATTAAATCAAACTTAGAATATTTAATTAATAGTAGCCGTATGTTTTTGGTTTTTCTGTTATTCATGACCAATATAATAATTTTTAAATATCTTAAATTGATATCGACGAACATAAATTATATTTTAATTAAATCAGTGGAAATAATTTTATATTTGGAACAAATATTCTGAATAATTTATGTATAATCTTTTGGTTTATTTAAAAATTTCTAAAAAAAAGCTAATTGCTAAATTGCTCAAACACATTGCAATTTTCAAAAATTCTTCCAAACGCATGATTTTCCGGCATGCAATCCGAACGCACCAGGGAAAACGTACCTTAAGAAATAATTAAAATCGAAAATAGGCAGTGAAAAATTGATAGGAGTAGGGTTGTATTAGTGATCGCAACCCGCATATATATTAAGATCCATACACACTGCAGCGGTAACGGTAGCGTTAGAGTACCATAGAAGTAAGTATAATCGTTCGCCATTTTGCGACAAATGATTATCAATTATTATTATCAAAACATACAGAATAGTTGAGAATACAGATATTACAGATACGTTTTCATTTTAAGTTAAACTAAAAATATCGATATAATTTACACCCTTAAACTAATAAACTCTGATGTATATTGTTTTTAAATTTCACGTGAATATAACTTGAATAATATGCTACCAAAGATGGATGGTTGTACAGCGGTAAGCTTTTTCAATTCGCGTAGTAAAGGTTTTCGTATTTTTCGGTTTCCAAGACATCCTAAAAGACGAAAAACTTGGTTACAAAATTGTCGTCATGACAATTTGTAAATGATTTATCTATTGAATTTCTTACATGTTTAAAATTCTGTCATATTAAAAAAAGAATAGTAAAACATTTTTTTATGATAAGATCATATGCTACAGTAACCTTTGTAGTGAACTTAAAAAAAAGAAAGAATATATGTGGCACAGCAACTGCTAAAAAAAAATAAATATTTTTATCTTTTTTTACTGTACAAGTTAATTTAAGATGTAAAATTTAATTTAATAACTCTATTAATTAATATATTTGCGTATACTTTATACAATATTTGTATAGTTAATTATATTTATTAAATATTTATGAAACCTGTTATTTTCTATTGTTTTAAAGCAAGACATTGTTATTATTTTATAACTATTATGTTATTGTACTCATTATTTATTTATTTATTTATTATTTATTTATTAATTAATTTACGGAATAAAAGTTCCTTATTTAGTACAGTACACAATAATAATTCAGTAAAATAAGATAGCTAACATATACAAGGGGCGATGGCCTAAAAATACAGCAGAATTACAGGTACAGTAAATATAAAATAAAATAATTAGGACACAAGTAAAATTACATACAATAAATGTACAAAAATAACACAATTTAAGGTAAACTGGTAGGTTAACTGTAAGGTATTACAAAATTAATGTGATAACCTTTACTACGTATATTGGAACAGTTTACCGCTGTACAACCACCCATTTCTTGTAGAATTTTATAGTTACACACACAATATATAAATTAACATAATATAATACGACGTTCAGCTGAATGGGCTAAATCTGTTATCACTATGTACCAACCGTCGCGAAATGGCGGACGGTTATACCCACATTTTATAGTGCCTTAATCTCGGTTATGTTTGCATTTGTCTTATGACTGGTGAGCATTCCAGTTATCATATAGAGTTCAATGGTTGTATTTATCTATACCCATGTTTCATGGTTAATCTATGTGTATTTAATCTATGTCTTGAAGAAGGACGTTGGCTACGTTTATTTTTCGTCGAGAATATCATTGTTGTACGAGCGCGAACGCATGCAGATAATGGCGGGATTACTATCGTTTCGACTGATCGATGCGCACTCGGATGGATGCAGAAAACGGAAGGTATCCGAGAATATTGTCGACTCGTTACCGAATGATTCACTGAATGAGAAAAAATTAAAAAAATCCAACGAATTTACGTTGAACTTATCGGTCCCGTCCGCGGTTAACGATGAGCTATGGATGTCGCCGGGACTCGGTGCACCAAGGCGGTCGCAGTTGGTATCGAGTGGTGTCGACCATCGGAGAAACCCGGTCACGCCGGCTGCCGATCAGTGGACTCGATCAGTAGTTCAGTACCGAAATCAAAAATCGTTTTCATTTGCGGCGGCGCACAGTAAACCGGCCACGAATGATGGTAGTCACGGCTGTAACGATATCAAACGGAAAAGGTCCTTGACGGCTGATATAGACAACTGCGAAGTGAATTCACTGGGCGTCACGTCGTCTTTTTCGGGCTTTCGTCGGGAACGAAAGAGATCGGTCTTCGACAACGCACTAGAATCCGATGATCGACATTACTCTGCCAGGGAGACGAGGAGCACGGAATTCTACAAGAAGGATGTTGCGGCGAAAAACACGGCATCCTACGATACGTACCAGTCATCCTGCGAGAAAAATCTAAAGTTTTTCTCCAACATTTTAAACGACATTGTGCTGTGGTTAACCGATCTTATTTCTGCGATCGAATACAAATCTAACAGAACTGATGGCTATGTGGCCCAAAGCAATGGTCGACGATCTGGTCGAAGCCAACTAGGACGTCATCATTGTCGTCGTCAGAATACCAGTAATCCGAGTTAACCGCCGACGAACACTGCGATAAGGCGTTTTCAGGCGTTCTGGGTGAGAAAGAAGTGACTAGAAAATCACCTTCAATGTTACTCTCATAACGGTGTCCAATGAAAGACAATTGATTTTATTGGATTTATATTTGTATTTATTCCTGTTTAATAAAATAGTAAATGTTCCCTAACAAATATTTTTTGTTTCTTTTATTTTAACGGAATTTCACCCGGTATTATAGCTGTCATTCGAAATCACCAAAATGTTTTTTAAATTTAAACTTCTTTATGCATTATTCTTTATATATTTTACACAACAAAATTACATTAACGATGTATATTCAAAGTAGTGGTCCATTGACGAAATAATTAAAAAGGTATTTTTCTATTTCAAAGATTAGGGTCGTATCAATTTACTCTTAGAATTAAAAATTTAATGTAAAAATAAGTAATCTCGTGATATTTCTTGGAAATTCTCATACAAATCGGGGAGATTTTTTGTTTTTGATGCTTGGTCGTAAACGCTCAGCGTGTCACTGGAGTCAAAAATTTGACGTAATAAAACTTTTGACTCAATTAACTTAACGGAAAATGATAGTGCAATTTATTCGTTGTAATTGAACGTACCTGATTAAGTTTTTAAGAACAGTTTTTCCATTGTGAACAAACAAAATCAAATGCATTTTATTTTGCTAATCTGATTCAATTTAAGCGTGTGACACCATTAAATCATTATAATTGTTTTTTATACGCAAATGCGACCAAAATAAATTTGGAGTCCTATAATAATAACTGCACTGGCTCATGGAAAACCTGTGGGCGCCACTGTTTATACCGTTGATTCATAACTAAATTAAATTTATTTATTTATTTATTATAATTTTGAAAGCGATTAATAAAGAGTTTTTTGTTATTATATTATTTTAACCATTTTAAAAATTAAATAAAAATAAATTATAATTCTATTATATTTATACTCTTGGTAGAAATTATAAAAAATATAATTTGTATAAATGAAAATATTTAATAAATGCAAATGGAATAAGACAATTAACATTGTAAATAGATTATCTGCCACATTATTGTTTTCGTCACGGAGGCCGTCAAAAAAATATTACTTCATGATTACATAGATCAATCTTCGGAAGAGTAGATTAATGTATAAGTATAGCCATTGCAACATACTCGCTAATAAATATAATTGTATTCACATTTTCCGTGATGCAACAAACGTCTCCGACACCTTTATACACCAAAACTTGGGGATCGTGACAGCCGTTCAAAGTGGACCGGCGCGATGTGATAATTTGGTAGCAATATTATTCATGGTTAAATATTGAGTAATAAATTATCGTAAATACTGGTAATCAAATCATTTACTATGAAAGATTAGTATCTACCTATCTATCCGTAAATTTTATACCGATTTTAACATTACACCCTTTTATCGAATATGAAATAGTACGTACCATCTATTGCATCGTCTTGGTCACGATGCGCCACATAGCGGACCAATCATACGAATCATACTACTAAAATAAAGCGCGCGCGTTATCCAGTACCATATAAAATTGTCATCAAGAACATATAATTTATTCAATTTTATATGTAATAACATAAAAAATAGCTGTGACACTAGTGAAGGAGATTCGGACAATATCGATTCGTCCATCCATCCATCCATCGGGAATGAAAAGGAAACTGATTTTCGTTATTACTCGCATTGCAAGGATTTTAGTCGTTTTTGGTTGGAAAATGCGTAAATCATTACTGCAATAATTGATCACATCAGTAGCAAAGTAACGGGATGACAATACTGAGAAATGGGACATTAAGTAAAAATACTTAAATATAATTTTTTCTTAAATTAAATTCTTATTTAGTTAAATTATTTAAGAAAAAAAAACAAGGTCTATGTAAATTACTTCTGTAAATATTTTCCGTGATAATGTAATTTGTGTTATTTGTAATAGTGTATACGAATCATTTAGTGAAAAATAACGTATATTATATGGTCTTTGTTTTCAGACATTGCGCATGATTCAACGATTCATTATTAAATGTTATACTCCCGGCAATAAAGAGGACAACAGATATAGATGTCTACGCCTCTTGCCGTCATCTCTATGGATGTACTTTGCGAATCAAGCAAACACCGTTGATTCACTTCAATATCCCGAACAATAGAGCGTATCCTTATCGTATTTTCTCTCTTTAGTTTTGGAAAACAATTAGACCTTCACAATTAGTTGTATCGAATTGTTCGCTGCAGCTGAAACAAAACATTGTTATCGCATTCACATCAACACTGCGAGTCTAACATTTAAGCGTAAGTACATTACATTTTATACTACGCACAGGGCCGCAGCCACACATTATTCTAGGAAGGGCAAGCTCTAATTT
>NW_020272601.1:0-5997 GCF_003268045.1 Sipha flava
GACTTATTGTTAAACGATATTCAAATATATTTTTATTTTTGAAAAATATCAAATGAAATATATTCATATATCATATCATTTAAAATAGTAAATCATTGGGTACGAATGCTAGGAATTAAATATCAATAAAATGTATAAATAACTCTGACCGCAATGGCGAAATGTAATACTGAGTTATGAGCACCCCGTGGCCCGCCCCGCCCAGTGCGGCAGCGCTCGACGCTCGTTCTGTATTTATCCATACAGATTGTAAAATAATTATTTTTTCCATTATACAACGCATTCTATCGGCAGCTAGAACAAACATAATTTTATTAGCCTAATATCTCTATACCAGGGGTGTCCACCTTGCATGGCCTCAAGGGCCAAAACTTAAACCTCTGATCTGTTGTTGGTTTTATATCAAAAGTTTATTTAAAAGCATACCTCACTCTTCAAATGATGGCGAAAGGGTGTTTTCAAAAATTAATTAAATAAAAACCAAAGTTAGAAATAAACTAAGTAATGAAAAGTTAACAGTTTGCTCTTAGCAAGTGAACACACGAACCAAAGAACTAAGTAGTTGAGTAAAATCTTAACCAACAAGAGCAATGATAAGCTCAATGACCAAACATATTTATGAAAAACAAGAAATTACCAAAGAAACAGACATTTAAGGTAATTTGGACATTTTACAAAAATAAAATATTGGACTATTTTTATGAACTAATGTGATTATATAAACTTAATATTTTTGTTTCTTGGTGAAAAAAATATAGGTAAGTATGGTAATTACACATCTGATACGGAAATTTTAATCATATTCCCCCAACCGCAGTCATTATAGATCTGGTAACAGTGCCTATAATATATAGACAGAAAACTCCGAATGGCTGAACGATAGCGGTCTTATGCTCTTATAAATTGTATCTCTTATTTTCATTAATATTTTTTATGTAACACGATTTGGTTTTGTGTTCAATTTCATTTTTCCATAAGTTAAAACTTTCAATATTTTCAAATTCGAGACATTCTATGGGATACAAATCAGGTTTAATAATCTCAATTGAATGAGCAATTACTTTATGTTCATTGAGATTTCTTAAACGGCAAAATGATTTGTCACATTTGTTACAGGAGAACACATATAATTCCATGTTTTTTATTTTTTTGGTTGGTGCTGTACTGTCAATATTAGTCAAAGGATGTTTTATTTTAATATGAGCTCTAAGATTTTTTAAAAACTTAAATGAATTTCCACATACAGTGCATGTTACTTTATTTTCAGACTTGTTTGATAAAACTTAGTAAAATTTAAATTTTGTTTTACTCATTTACGTATTTTTACAGTAATGTATTTAACTTACTTTTAAATATTCAGTTTTATGGCAACCCAAAATGTACAAAATTCACTTAGGTAAATAAAATGCTATAATGCTTAAACGGTTTTTTGTATCATTGCAGGCCAAAAAGAGCAGATGGAGAAGACAAAATAATGGATTACCCCAAGAAAGTGTTCTATCACCAATTTTATTTAATATTTATACTAATGATCAACCAATTGGGGTCCAAACGAAGCACTTTATTTACGCTGATGACCTCGCTATTACAACCCAGGCCAAAACATTCGAAAAGGTGGAAGTGAGTCTGAATGCCACACTTAATACTATAAAGAAATATTATAATGATAATTATCTCAAACCGAATCCAGCAAAAACAAAAATTACCGCTTTCCATTTACGAAACAGAGACGCCAAGAGGAAACTGAGAATTAATTGGCAAGAAACAGAATTAGAGCACTGCGAAGAACCAACATACCTAGGCATTAAACTTGACCGAGCCTTGACATATAGAAGTCACTGTGAATACACAAAAAAGAAAATAGGAACAAGAAATTGCTTACTTCAAAAATTGGTTGTCTCTCAATGGGGCGCAGACCCTCATGTCTTGAGAACGACAGCCTTATCATTATGTTACTCGACGGGTGAATATACTTGTGCTGCACGGAGAAACTCAGCACACGCCAAAAAGGTAGATGTGGCCCTAAATGTAACTAACAGATTAATTACGGGGTGCCCGAGACCAACACCAGTTCAGAAAGTACAAGTAATATGCGGTATAGTACCCCCTAATATAAGGCGAGAGGTGGCAGCAAGGGTAGAGAAAACAAAACAAGAATTAGATTTAAGACATCCTTTATATGGAGGTAAAACCACGGGGAGTCGGCTCAAATCAAGGAAAAATTTTTTAAAGACAACAATTAGCCTATCACAAACACCTGAAGCAACAAGAATAGACTTATGGAAGGAGGCAATGAAAGAGCATAACTCACTGTTATGGAAGGATCCGAAGGAAAGCCAACCGGAAGTCATCTACCATGGTCGGTATGAAAGACATTAAATAGATTACGAACCGAAACTGGAAGGACAGCGGAAATATGGAAAAATGGGGATTGAAAGATGATGGGAAATGCGAATGTGGTGGGGAGCAAGATGCGGACCATCTGTTTGTATGCCCACAATTACCGAATAAGTGTAGAAAGGAAGATTTTTTGACGCATACAATTTCAGACAAAGCAGTATAAATTGCGGCTTATTGGGAAATGAAGGGAATATAAAGACCGATACGACAAGAAGAAGATCGAGTATTAGCTCTCGATTTTAATGTTATTCGTCTACCATTACAATAAAGTCATTACGTATTAGTCATTAGTCACTTAATTATTTTTTTTTATAATTTATAAAATGGCAATATAAATTATAGAAATGAGTATATAAATTTTAAAACAAACATAAATGTATATAAATCATTGCCATCGCGTCTGAAAATAATGTATAGTGAACACTGAATATTAAAATAATATATTATGTGAATTGGGACTTTGTAGTACCTAACCAATATCTAACTATTTATAATAAATACTTGTACGTAAATCTATAATTAAAAAGTTAAGTAAGTATAATTTATATATATATATATAATATATAAAACATTGATGATTAAATAAGAATTTTTATTTTATTTAGAATTAAAAAATAACTCGTTCATTTTTCAAAGGAACAAATTCTTTATTTTAAGGAACAGTGAAAGGAACAAATTCATTTTTGAAAAAAAATAACGAGGAACGGAACGAATTTCTTTATATAAGGAATTGGACTTACACTGAACATAGTGCATAATATAAATAATAGGACACATTTTACATGATAGTTGAGATTTTTATTATATAAATCCCTGGTTTATAGAGAGACACGATATTGTTTATAAGAATTAAGAGCATAGTACAAACAATTTGTAATATTATTTTTGGTGTGTTTATATATTATAATCAGGCGGTCTATGAACGACGTACAGCTGACAGTCTTGAACTGGAAGTTGTTTGTTAAACACTAATCTTCAGAATATTAAAAAACACGAATTTGTAGTTTCAATAAAAAAAAAATATAATTTAGTGGACTTAATCTATCTCTTCAACTTTTTTATTAAGCTGTCCTTTCTCCTAAATAAATCACAACCATATACATTTTATCAATTCATCTTACTTTAGTTATAAACCTCGTTATAAATCGATATTTTTTTATGTGTAAATTACATTTAGAATAATTGTATTAAAAAATTAATTAATTGATTAGAACTCATTGCCACACAGCCATTGATTTGGAGGAACCAACTCTTTTAACTGTAACTATATATGTTTTATGTACAATTATTGTAGGTGAAATAGAAACTATTATATTCAACAAAAAAAGATAAAAAATATGAATAACATTCATAGCTTTACTCTTGAGGTAGAACGAAATAAGTGTATTTGATGTAAATGTTCAGTAAATTAAGTTTCATCTCAAAAAAGTGAGCCCTATACTTATTTAAGCTTTAACTTTAATTTCTTGATTGAGTCTATCTCAATTGAAATAAACTAAAATGTATACATTTTCTTCCACTTATTCGTACGAAGATATGATTCTCTAATAAATACTGCATTCGAGTTCAATAAACCAAATAAAGAAGTACCTTCAGTATTTACGTGAGATGTACCATTTATTATAAGATTGAGTACATGAGCTTTATATATATATATATATATATATTATTATTTAACCCTGCCGAAAATCCATCAATCGAACTTCTGGTAACTATCACTATCACGTTGGCAGAACTGATATGCAATCAGACGCCAATTAGTGGGTTCTATTACTTTTAAAATATTGTTAGTGACGATGTTTTGTTAAAATTTGTAATTAATTAAATTGTATTGTAATAAACGTTAAGTTGTAAGAACAATTGTTGTTAGTTGTTAACACTTTTAACACATTTTGTAACATCCAAGTTCATATCATCCAATTCTTTACAAAATAGGTCATATAAATAATTAAATATGAACTTATACATCGCTATACAGAAAGGCTAGATTGTTTTTACCAAAAAATAATAAGTGCTTATTTTTTAGACTATTAGCTAAAATGTATTATATCTTATATTTTCTCGGTAGTTCGCTGGTTCAGTATGGGTCTGTTATTACGAGTAGGTATATTTAAAATATAGTATCCAGGCACTCAATACTATAAATTTTAAAGCATCATGTCCAAGTTTATTTATTTATTTGTGATAAACGGGTATAACCAAAAGGATAACCCTTTTGTGTGAGCAGTTGATAAAGTGTCAATAAAAACTTATAATAATGAAAATGTATTCTTATAAACAGCATTTGAATATATATATATATATATATATATTACTTTATAATAAAACAGATAAAACAAATGAGAACGAAAAAATTATCAATAGTTTTACAAATGAACAAACAAATAAAATCTAATATTTGATAAATTAAAAACAGATATAACAGGTAATATGATTGGCTACGATTTTACAAGATTTCAAATAATAGAAATAATAATAAATAATACATTTTTGCTCATTCCATTTTTCCTCTGTTTTTTGAAAACTGCAAAACGAAATAGGTAGCGAATAAAAGTAAAAAGTAATAATGCGTATTAATCGAAAATGAAACATTTTATCCAACACAATTATTTTAAAATATTAACAAGAATTAATGAATATAATTTTAGATTTTTCACAACAAATTCATTAACGTTAAGTTTATACTTAGTTTTACTAAATTCAACGAAATTATCTAAATTTCTGTTTTTTCAAAGAAAAATTTGAAATAAATGTATGAAAAATGTATATGTATCAGAAATTACCAATTACCAAATAATCAATCTTTAGGTGTACTCTTATAATTCTCGAGTAAATTGTTCATCAGACATTTCTTTAGTTGCTCGCACGCGGAACCCTTCCTCTCGTCATCCATAACACCACACGGCCATGACTATGTAATACAAGTATTTTCGTGATTCAATGGTCTTATCTTGCTTGTTTGGATTTGTTGTTCCGCGGACCAAATAAAAACATTTATAATCTTGTGGATAAATAGGGTAATGATAAGGGCTCGGAAGTGGTAGCACCAAAAATTTTATTTTTTAGCTTTTATATATGCTCATAAAAACTTTAAAATATGTGCTATAAATAGCACGAAAAATCAAAAAATATGCATTTATGTTGAAAAAATTATAAATTAATTAGAAAAAAAATTAAATGTAATTTTAGAAATATTTGGGCTCATAGACGTTTGGACTGATTGAATTATAAACTTAAGGGGATTCCACACTATCGCTTATTAGAGTAAAATAGACCTATATGCGTTCCAACGTACCAACTTGAGTTTTACTCCTATAATAATTTTAAAAACATATTTTAATTTATTATGAAATCTATTTTGAATCCTTCGAATCAGAATCATAAAAAAAGAATTTAAAAAATATTTATATCCATTTAAATTTTTAAGAATATAAGATTTTTTTTTTAAATTTCAAGTGAGGTTTTTCTTTTTAAGAATAATAAATTAAAAATGTGGCTCGAAGGATCCAAAGTTGATTGAACAACAAAACAAAATTTGTTTTCAAAATTATTATAGGAGTAAAACTCAAGTCTGTATGTTGGAATTCGTTTAGGTCT
>NW_020272602.1:0-17104 GCF_003268045.1 Sipha flava
GTGACAGTGACTGAGAACGCGGCCAGGACACGAACGTCGACAACGTTATCGCGTGCTGATCGTGCGATTGTCGCGAGGGTCGGAGGATCTAAACGCGGCGGTCGTCGTCGTGTTCGCAATCCCGTCTGCAGCAGTGTGTGCGTGCGTGTGTTGCGTGTGCGCACCGGAGAGGAAAACATTAAAAACAAATGCACAAACCGGACGAACAATAATCGTTCTCATTACTTGTCCGTTATCAATCGTCACGCCGAAACCGCGTTACCGCGCACGTAACAATAACAACAATAACACTGCACTCGCGGAATCGTTTATCATCATCGCACACGCGCGCTACGAACAGTGGCCAACACGGTCGTACCAGCGGCGGCAGTAGTAGTACTATAGTAGTAGTTGTTTTCTCTCTCCTTCTCTTTCTCCCGTGTCGTTACCTGGCCGTCGTCGAGTTATTGGGCAACAACGTTGCCGCGCCGAGGTTAGGTGTACCGCGCTACAAATCCCGCCGCCGTCTTCACGCGAGTCTTCCGCTCGCCGTATCCGAATCGTGTCGTCCGGCGCGAAACGAGCTAGGGGCGAAGTTTCGACTTTTTTCCTTCTTATTTTTTTTTTTTTTTTATCTCGGCACAACAGACCGAAAACAAAACAAACCGGAAGATTGGGAAAGCGCGCGCGCACACGCACACGGTCGCCGTACATTACTCGCGTACGTTGTCGCGCGCACGCACACGCACAAGGGTACGCGAGCGCGCGCGCGTGCGTACACAGTCTCCGCCAGTCGCTCGCTCGCCGCTCGCGCGAAACAACACGAAGAAGACGTCAACAACGGTCAACGGTGTTCATTGATGGGAAGTGGTGGTCATCATCCCGGGCGTCCGGTAATCAGCCAAACTGGAACTGATGGAATTAGAAAACATTGTCGCCAACACCGTCTATCTCAAAGCAAGAGAAGGTAAGGAGAAATGTCGAAGGAAAAATTGATAAAAAAAAAAACGATAAAAATGATAAATAGGTAGCACGTAGGTGCCTCTCCCCCTCTCATTCCGCTTCCCTGGTGTCACTTATTTACCTACGATTTTTAATCGATGTCCATCATTATTATGTCGGACGGCCCTTGTATCATCGACAATTGTCGAGCCCGGGGTACCACCGGAGTATAACACGGACGATTTCTCTCTGAACACTGTTGTGGCGATTCTCGCGATCCCTAGGGTCTTTCGTCATCGTCGCCCCCTTCGAAAACCCCCCCCAATTTATTAGTCGCTGCATCCGATTAATTTGACCTAAATTATATGTTTGACATTTATGCATAATATGTAAATCTACCAGAAAACGATCGATGATGTCGTTTAACCGATTTATTAGTACTTAGCCTTCGACACAAACATCCACTAACCATATGATAATTTTATACAAGCCCTTTCACAGACACATTTGCCCACTGCCTAACCTCTTAATTTAAACAAGATTACTGACAACATCATTTTCATAGTTTGAATTTATTTAAAAAATATCTTGTACGACCCAAATTCACAAAACAATTTATGTTAATCATCAGTTCATTATGATAATGTTAAAATTATTCTCCATGTAATTCTTACAGGGCAAATAATATTGGTACAACTTTTAATTCAACTATATCTCATATTTTTCTTGTATAATAAATATATTTTTTTTTGTTTTTCAATACTCATGTAGTTTCTAAATAGACTATCCATTATGAATTATTTTTTAATAGGAATAGGATGTATTATAAGATTACTATATAACTACTTAACAGTTATATTATATTTACAGTCTATAGGTTCTGCTTTTTTAATATTATTATCATATGTGATTTCGGGGCATAATTATAAATTGTATTATTTTACTTCTGTTCTCCATTATAAGAATATTTATTCTTTAATTGAAAAAAAGTGATGAGAGAATCATTCAATATAATTTTTCGGGCCAAGGCAATTTTTATAATAATGATTACTTAGGTGATAAAGTGAATAATTTGAATAAAGTGAATATTTTGATTGTATTAATCATACATTTATTAATTTTTAAAATTAAATTAGTTTATAATATAAATAATTTTGAAAGAACTAATATTTTTTTCTAATTTTATTGAACTCTTTACCAAACACTTTGTCTAGATAGTTTTGAAGAAGTTTATTATTTTCTTATAGTTTTCCTTATAGGTATTCAATTAATGAGCAACTCTATTGATAACCATAATAAAAAAAAAAATTGTTTTCAAATCATTTTATTGCAAAAAATATTACAAGAAATTGTTTGTTTTTAATTTAATATTAAGTTATTTAATCTTAACTTATATCTGATATTAATTTAATTTTTAAAAGTATTGCAGTTTAAATGGTTTTTTTATTTAATTTTTAAGCTATTTTTAATACTCCTAGAAGGTTGTATGTGTGCATGTAAACCCTATTTAATTTTATTTGTTATACAGTTTTGTTTAATTTGAGGCATATCTATTGAATCTATTTATTTATGCATGCTAATAATGTTTAGTTTGTTAGGAATTAAAATCATATGTATATAACTAGAATAATCATATATTAATTAGTTTGACGTTTATAATTTCTCTGGATATTTGTGGAAAGGTATTTAAATATTGGATTTCTTATCTTAAATAATTTTTTCATTTTACTCATATTAATTTCTTGTTATTCTATTTGAATCAGAGTATAAATAATGACTAATGTTTTTAAACTGAGAATAAAAAAAATGCACCATGTAGTTATAAAACACTATTTTTTAAATTTTTTGTGGAGTTATAGTAGAATTATAGAGTATTTTTATAGTTGACATCAAAATATATTGTGATATATTTAATATTAGTACTTTCTTTATAGTACATAATAGTTCTTTATCAAGTATAAAATTATTGCTGTGATTGTTACTAAATTATTATTTACCTATTTATAGACAGTTTTTTTTTTCAGCTTTAATGTTAGATTACTAATTCTAAACTAAGGATTATTAACATTTGTAAAATATTTGTTTCAATATTTCAAGTTGTATAACTATTACAAGTATTTGGATTTTTTTTCTTTGCAATTTAAATAATTTCTATCAAAACCATTTCTAGATGTTGATGCTTATAATATTATATTTTATCTTAAATTTGGTGTTTTTTTCATTTTTTTTTTCATAATTGATTAAATATTTTTCCTCGTAGTAATACATATATAGTCTTTTTAAAATATTTTTAAATCATATAACTATCTTTAAAATGATATGATACTATGAAATTATAATGTTCTGTTGTATAATACAAACATTATATAGAATTTTTATTAATTTTAACTTAAAAATATAGGTAGCTATAATTTTTTCACATAATAACATAATGTATCTAGGTTCAACAATTTTTTAATTACTATTTTTATTTAATATTACGTTTAGCTTTTACTTTGACACCATGAAAAAGTCATATAAAATAATTAAAACAATGTTTATGACATAGTTATACTAACAGAAATAAAAAATGATATTGTTTATAAATTGAACTCAAATTAGTTTTTAAAATATAACATAAATTATACTACTTCCTTTAAGTTTTTAATTCTCTGACTATTTTCTTTAGAACTGTTGATGAATTTGAGATACTGTTGTGTATGTAAGATAACTAAAAATTTCAAAAAAAAAAGCAATTAATAAAAATGCACAGTGACTAATGTCATCAACAACCACCAAGTGTAAAAAAATATATTCATTGTTCATTAGTTAAACAGTAGTTACAGCACGTGTAAATTGAATCATTTTTTTTTTTTAATTGGTGTATTATAAATTTTGTTTATTTTTCAAAAACTCAGATGTTGGTTATAATGATGAATTGTACCTATCTTTTGAAAGTTTTTAATTTTTTAATTTTAATAAATTTTAAAAAATAATATTAAATTATTTATGAATACATTGTTTAAGGCACTTCAATATTAATTTTTAGTTTCCAATACTCAAATAATTAACGTCCAATCATAGTTTGTTTTGTGTTTGGTACTTTTTTTAAATTGATTATTACATTTGGGTTAGTAATTCTTATAAAATTTAATTTTATGAATAGGTTATATTATTTCTATTATTTAAGATAGAAGAATTATGAGTCAACCTAATCTAGTGTCAATATAATACTTTTTAAAACTATTTAAAACAATAATGAACGTAAAACCACATGTAATATACATAATAATAGGAAGTAGGTATCTTTGGTATTATTTCTTTATTCCTATTAATTATATTTTAATTTCATTCATTATCTTTATCTTGGTTATTATTTGTAAGTTTCAAAGGTTATAAATTATGAAACAAAAAACAAATTGACTTTTTATTATGCTGTAATATTTGTTTATTATGTTGTAAATTAAATAATTAATATAATTATATTTATATATGTATGTCGGGATGTATGTATTAATGTTTAGCGTTTCTCATATTGAACAATCTTAAACAAATAAAATAAAATAATTTAAATTATATGATACAATATTGGTTGTATCCTAATTTTACCTTATATATATATATATATATATATTTAGTAATTATTAAAAAATAATTGGTACATAATAAAACTAATTATTACATACTTAACCTCCTTAGCAGTACTTTAAATTTAACATTAATACAATATTGCCTGTAATTATTATTATTAATTATATATTATAGGTGGAACAGATAGCAATAAAGGAAAAAGTAAAAAATGGAAAAAAATACTACAATTTCCACATATATCTCAGTGTGTTGATTTGAATCCATTAATAGGTATATTTTATAATCAAATAATTACTATATAATTTCATTTCATTTTATTTGAAGTTGTAACATATTATATTTCGTTTTTTAGATATGAGATACAGCTATATTATAGATCAACAACCAATTGGCCGGTTACTATTTCTTCAATTTTGTGAAGAAGAAAGACAGGAATTTCATCGCTATAACGTATTTTTAAATTCTATTGTGAGTTTTAATTGAAATGAAATTAATTTTTATACTGATATTATATTTAATGTTTTAACAGGAAAAATATGAAATAGAATCTGATGAAAATAGATTAGAATTAGCAAAAATACTGTACGATAGATTTATTAGAAGAGAAGTAAGCATTTATATATTTTTTTTAATTTTAGCTTGTCACCTGATAAATTATTATTAATTGTTTATAATATTAGGCTGTTGAAGCAGTGGATGTACTAAATGAAGACATGATAGTTAGGTGTCGGCACCAGTTAGACTCTGCTAATAGAGAGTTATTTACTGATTGCTCAACTGCCGTGAAATCATACTTAGCTGGTCATCCGTTTAGTTTGTTTGAATCTTCTATGTATTTCCATAGATTCTTACAGTGGAAATGGTTGGAAAGGTATGTTTGATTTTAAAATGGATTTGGATAACGTTAAATTAACTCTGAATTAAAATTGATAGTTAAATATTTTTGTTTCAGGCAACCTGTGACATACAAAACATTCCGCATGTATAGAGTGCTTGGTAAGGGTGGTTTTGGAGAAGTTTGTGCATGTCAAGTGAGAGCAACTGGTAAAATGTATGCATGTAAGAAATTGGAAAAAAAACGTATTAAAAAGAGGAAAGGCGAAGCAATGGTTTTAATTGAAAAACAAATTTTACAAAAAATTAATTCTAAATTTGTGGTAAGTTGTTAGTAATTTATTTTAATTTTTAAAAAATTTATATGCATTTTAAATTAAAGAAAAAGTGAATTTTAATTAATTTATTTAAATGTTGGTTCTAGGTTAGTTTAGCATATGCGTATGAGACAAAAGATGCATTGTGCTTAGTATTAACTATTATGAATGGTGGAGATCTAAAATTTCATATTTATAATATGGGCTCTGAACCTGGTTTTGATATTCCAAGAGCTCGATTTTATGCTGCTGAGGTATTTTAACAATTTTTGTTTATTAATATGTACTATACCAATGAAGTTAACGTTTTAATGTTCATTAGTAATCATTAATCAATAATAAATAAAGTTAAGTGTTATAATTATAGTTTTATTATTTTTAATTTAATTTTGAGATATTTGAATTATTAAATTTGTTTAACCTTATATGGTAGGTTTTAAAAATGAATTTAGTTTAATTTATTTGTTATTTTATACACTTATATCTTAATAAATTAATAATTGTTTTAATTAGGTATTATGTGGATTAGAGCATTTGCATGTTCAAGGCATAGTATATAGGGATTGCAAACCTGAAAATATACTTTTAGATGATGCAGGCCATGTTCGCATATCTGATCTTGGATTAGCAATGGAGATACCTGAAGGTGAATCAGTCAAAGGAAGAGTTGGTACTGTTGGTTATATGGGTAAATACAAATTCAGTTTTCAATTTAATTTCATAATAAACAACTTTTTTTCCTTCCTTAAATTTAGAATTAATAAATTGGTAATCTCAATTATTAACAAAATTATATTTATTTTATAGCGCCAGAAGTAATTGATAATGAAAAGTATTCATATAGCACAGATTGGTTTAGCTTTGGATGTTTAGTATTCGAGATGATTGAAGGTCAAGCTCCATTTAGAGCTCGAAAGGAAAAAGTAAGAATAAAAGTTTACTGATACTTTGATTATTTACTTAACTTAATTACTTAATCTCAAATATTTGCTAGAAAATTATTTTTACATATTTTATTATTTAACTTGAATTTATTTACTTATTAGAATATATTACATTCATTTTATGGGTATAGTAAAAATTGAGCTTTAGTTGAGAAAGTATATCAAATATTGGACTAACCTTTCATGGTGTACGCATTGAATCAGTTTATATATTTAATCAGTTATGGACATACATTCATCATCATTATTTATTTGTTTCAAAATAATATATATTGGGAGCATTCATGTATAATGTCATGACTACCTCCCACCCCTTGAATTAGTATATTCTTATTAATAAAATAATGTCTTAAAATACCAAAATAAAGATAATAAGAATAATTATTATTATAATATGGCATAATATGTTTTATTGCTGTATGCTGTCAGTAATTCATCGACTTTTGATTTTTTACGCTTTTATTTGAATTTTGATAGATATAATGCTGGCATCAGATTTGAGATTTAGTTTCCTTCCCCTCTATGTTAGGTACAGTCAGACTCCTTGAACCCCTTCCCTCTGGTTTACTTATGTTATATCTAAATTGTGTCATATATACTAATATTAAACTATCTTAATCTAGTAAGATTTAATATTTAAATGTTAATTGATTTAAAAAAATTAAATTTTTTTCAACATGTTTTGTTTTAAAAAAAAATTTTACTAGTATTTGATAATATTTATATTATGTTTGTTTTACTTAATTGTCCTATAACTGTTTAGTCTAATAATATCATCTAAGTTCTCAATATTTATTTATATTAATTAACAATATTTTTATATTTAGTATTAGAATTCTTCATTTATTATGTAATTAATAAAATAATGAAAATAAAATAAAAATTAGTAAATAATTAATACTTGAAAATTATTATAGAAATTAATAGTTTATACATAGAAATAAATAAATTCTTAGTCTCAAGTATTATTATATTTGTTATGTGTAACTAGTTTCAAACTAAAATTTTATCATCAGTTATGTTTAAAGTTAATAAAATCGTGACTCTGATTAACTTTGTATATATTTATGTGTTATAATGTAATTGTTTGTATTTTTTTATAGGTTAAACGTGAAGTAGTTGATCGAAGAGTAAAATTTGAAGATGAAAAATATTCACATAAATTTACTGAAGAAGCAAAATCTCTGTGTAAACAAGTATGGCCATCAACAATAAATATTAAATCTTGTAAAATCTGATCAATTAAATTATTATTAAGTGTTAAAAACCATAAATAATAAATTAACTTTTATAAATATTTTCTTATAAAGTTATCTTTATATTTCTTATAATATGAAAAAAATACCAAAATTGTTTAAATATTGTAAAAAGGTATAAAAAATTATTCTATTCTTAAGTGTTTTTATGTTATTGTTACAATTTGTAACATATTATTTCTATACTATCATGTTTAAACTAGTAATTTATTAAACTGATTTTCAAATAGGTAAATAAAAGTAGTTACTAATAAGAAATTTAAAGTTTCAAATAATAAAGGAGGTTTTGTTATTGAAATATAATTATTATATTTTATTAAAACTATTTTAATATTTGTAACTTTTGAAAGATTTAAATATTTCAATTATCTTAATTCACTATATTCAGTTATACAAATTTATAATAATGATATTCTTTATAATGGGACTATAAATATTTTGTACAATAATACATTTTTATAAATAACCTGTTATTTGTTGATTTAATTAAAAATTAGATTTTGATTTTATTATACAAATGTTAAAATTATATAGTATTTTAAATTTGGTATTATTATTTTCAATATATTTTTTTTAGCTTTTGATGAAGTCTTGTAAAACTAGACTAGGCTGTCATTGTGGTCGTTATGGTGCAAGGGAAGTGAAACAGCAAGATTTTTTTAAAACCATAAATTGGAAGAGACTTGAAGCTGGTGTCGAGGACCCTCCATTCAAACCAGATGTATGTTTTATTACTTTTAATTTGTAAATATTTTAAGTAGTTTTAAAGTATTTTAAGAGTATATTTTCTTTTACAGCCTCATGCTGTATACGCCAAAGATGTATTGGATATTGAACAATTTTCCACTGTTAAAGGAGTGAATTTAGATGCTACCGATGATACATTTTATACAAAATTCAACACAGGTTCAGTTTCCATACCATGGCAATATGAAGTATGTACTAAGATATAGTGTGTCTATTTCTAGTATTTTTATTAAAATGTATAATATAGTAAAATAGTATTAGGTTTTTTAAGGTCATACAGTTATAAGATCATATTATCTATATTATGTTTGGTAAAAATAATTTATATATGAATATAAAGATATTTATTTTGTTTTATTATTATAGTATAATCAAAGTAATAACTTTAATCATTGATTATTTTAATTTTATTTTGATTAATGTTATTAAATGTTTATTCATCTTGATCACCCGGTTTTATTTTTACTATTTCATTTATAGTAAAACTTCTATAATTATGAATAAAATAGATATTCAACAAACTATAAATTAAATGTTGATTATTCAAATCATGTTCTAATTAAGATTGTCATGTATAAACTAGTATTTAATATAATCATGTTATACAAGGTTTGTTTGATTTGCATATTATTTATGAATTACTGATTATATCATTGATGGCATCTTATAATGAATATATAGATTTAACTATTTGTATAATACGTCTTCTAATGCTTAAAATGATTTATATAATATTTTAGATGATTGAAACCGGTTGTTATAAAGAACTTAATGTATTTGGGCCTAATAAGTCAAGATCACCTGATTTAATTTTAGATCTAACGCCTGAACCTGAAAAGACTGGTTGTTTTCCATTTAGTAGAAGAGTAAGTTAATATTTATATATTTATTTAAGAAGTTGAAGATTTGTCAGTTTAAATTTTCTATGTACCCATGTAAACTTTTTAAAATTTCTTATAATTTAAGTTCATATTTTGTGAGTTTAAAGTATATCTCAGTTTTAACGTTTTTAAATACTATATGTATAAAATTTTACATTTTCTCTTAAATATTTTGTTTCAGAAAACGCAATCAGCTAGATCAAAGCCAGTTCCTATTATGGATTCTTGTTTTCTTAATAAGCAAAATAAAATTACCGACGAAATTCAAAGTTGATGGAGTACATTTACATAGTTAAAGTGATTTTATGCATTATTGTTGATTGCGAAATCCTCTAGTTTTTTCCTCGCCTTAATGTATAAATTTCAAAGTTTAACTAAAATTTCTAAATAACAGTTAATTTGATTTTCTTATACAAACTATAAGTATCAAATAATTAGTTGACAAATTATAAAAAAAAAAAAAAAAAAAAAAAAACAATGATCATGAGCATTTGCAATAATTACCTTTTTATAATATAATTAATTTTATTACATTTCATTTTCATTGTTTTTTTTTTTTTTTTTTTTAATTGTTTCTAATTTTTGACTGCTATTGCAGTACCACTAAACATTTTCCTATACAAAATCTTTCTACTGAACTCTATTCAGTGTTTTTCTTATACAACTAATTTGTCATTTTATATGTTGTGTGATTATAGAAAGTTGTAATTTTGTTATGTTTACTGACTAGTTAAGATGATAAAATATATTATGTTTTAAAAAGGTCTATGAAATAATTTCTTTGGCTGTTGATAAAGTGATATTGTTAAATGATTTTTATTTTTAAGTTATAATGATTTAAAACATTTTTTAATCAGACTAAAACACATGCATAAAGGCTGTAGTAATGTGGCCAATCAAATTTTAACCTACTTAAACGCTACAAATGTTGTTTTCTTTGTCTTCCCATTTTATTTTTAATTTTATTATTATTAGTAACTAATTTTTAAACTAAAATGATTTTACTATTAACAATCTATATACAAAGTACAAATTGAAAAAAAACATTTTCTAGCTACCATGTACAAAGACAAAGTTTACTTAACATTTGGGTTTTCTTTGAATGGTCAAATTATTGTATTTAAATATTATCAATCTTAATAAACCTAATGTACACAAATTGATTATTCTGTATAGTTACTTTTTTTAGTCTTCCAGGAGAAATTGATACAAATTTATTATAAGTTTAAAAATTATAGCAATTAAACCCTTTTAATTATAACAAGTTTAAGGTTAAGGCGCGTGTAGAAATAAAAACAACTGCAATAAGTATAAAAAACTAATATACCTCTGACAAGGCAGCTGATTAAGTTAATGTTTTGCTGAATCTTGCCTCTTTATACATATGTATTTATATATATTTATATAAATATATATTTATACGGAAACAATAAAACTTGCCCAAATATATAGGTAATAATGATTACTTAACCTGTTAACTTAAGTTAATGTTGTTAATTTGTTTAATACTTAAATAATAGATGTCTAAGTATCATATTATAAACGTAAATAGTGCAGAAATTTATATACTTATTTATGTCATACACACACACACACATACATATTATTATGTGTACGTGTATGTGTGTGTGTGTGTTTGTGTGTTATATATTCTATTAAGGCAGTCCTATTAATAGATTGTATTAATGTTCTGTTCTTTGTGCAAATTATCAATTATTTAATATTAAATTATCTATACGTAGATACACACAATATAAATACATGTGTATGTATTTTCTAATACATTTTGAATGACTGAAGTAGTAACTGCTTGTATAGGGTTTATATAACATTTTATACAATTTATTTTCTATATTAATGAAAAAAAGATTTATAAAAACAAAAGGTCCTAGTCCTCATAACAATTACCATATAATTTTTTTTTTCATGATTATAAATTATAAAGCTGTGATTGAAAACTTCACAATAAACTGTATTAGTTGATTATTATTTATTAATTTTATTTATTTGTTGTCTACTCGTATACATAATTTTAATTGTATGATATACTATAATATTGTAACAAAATAGAACATTATTTGTTTTTGTTAAATCATTTTCGATTTAAATTTTAGATCTTTATAAAATTCAACCATATATTCGCTTAAAATTTGTAATTTTTTTTCAATATAGACGTGTATAAAAGAATAATTTTGAGTTATTTTATGTTATTGTTTTTATTTTCTATCAACGATTATCCGACATGGATAACAATTTAAATAGGACATAACAATCAACATATAAATTTTAATATGTTCTGATTTATAATGCTTTGCGGACACAAGACGATTGTCATGCAAAGCTATTTCGTCACGATTTCCTGGCAAAGTGAATCCACTAACAACGTGACTGTTACGCTAGCAACGGACGACACGTGCTACCGGTAGTTCTGATTGTTGGGGCAGTAGTGACAATTACGGAAAAGCTAGCAGTGGTGTAATTTCATTTTTTTCTAGAGTAGGATTTTTGATGATTTGCTGAGTTTGGAATACCTTGCGTTGTAAATGTTTGCACTTATCTTTTAAGAAATCCAATTCAAAAGCAGTACATTTGAAATAAACTTTAAAATTGACTGAAAATCAAGAGTACGTTAATATATTACATTAGTTACAGATATATTATAAAGCGGGCTTACAGTAATCAAACTCTAATTTTACCATTAATTTCGTTTATTTTTGATGATAATTCATCAATTACAGTATTCTGGATGTCGACTTTCCGCAATAAAAGCTGTGTCATGGTTTCGTAATAATTCAACGATATTGTATCGGGTTTTCTCACTTGCGATTCGTTTTCAATAATCATATACTTATCGTCTAATATACATCGTTAACAAGCCTAGATAAATTATTATTTGCTCTAGAAAGTACTTTCGAACACCATAAGACAGTATAGTCGCTTTGCGTTAGTAATAATAATATTGATTCGAATTGAACGAATATTATATTATGATAATTGCAAAGAAAGACACTGAGATGTGAAAATCGAAACGAAGTTATAATTGAAAAATAAAAATTTTATAATGTTTTCTAAATAAATAAATATTATTTTCTGATAATTTTTAGTACATTGCATTTGATTTTAACCTACTTTTATTTTTTTGAGAATTAGAAGATAACTGAGACAGTTAATATTAACAAGGAGACCGTAAGACAAATTTCGCATGATCAATTGATCATGAAAAATGTCTTCATAAAAACCTCTCTCAAGAATAAAAAGACGATAGGTGACAAATACGCACTGACATTCTCAAACGGATGGGAAGTTATTAAAAAGGGCGAATAACATGCGATGCGATTTGGATTTTCCAATATAATCCCGAATCTAAGGTAGCCCAAGCGTTGTCAAACTTCCCCATCGCCATAAATCAAAAATGCTTAAACGAGTAAGTCAAAATTAAAGGCCATGTTGAACGTATTTTTTGATGTTTTTATTAGTAATGTAACTATGATTCAATGGGTACCACAAGGATAAACTAAATATCAATCCCCAAGACGCGGGCAATCTGTTAGATACAGGGGTCTTTAACCTATCGTAGACAATGGAAGGAATTCGTTGTGAAAACATACAAAAATACACTCTTTGTTACGATAACATTTATGAGTAAATTTATATTTACAAACTATTATTGTTATATATATACAATAGAACCCGTGTAAGACGTTTTCATTCTTAGGGACCAGTTAAAAATAGCATTTTAAACGGAAATTTTATTATGTAAAAAAAAACAATTTTAATTGTGACATAATAAATAATAAATATAACGCAGTATATCTGTGTGAATTTATAAATTTATATTACATAGAATTTTAAATTTGCAAGGATAAAAGTGCTTGATACGTCTTTATGAATAGAATATGCGTCCTTAAAGAAAATGAAAATTCGAAACCGACCATTTAAGATATAATACCATATAATTATACCGTAGCAAGGATCGGATTTGACCATCGAGCCGTACCGTGCCTGTCGTGTCCTTTGTCGTCTTTGTACTCTCACACGGTACGTATCATTGCGCGACCGAGCCTTTCGCTGACGCGTGAGTGACCGCTGGAGACCATAATATCGTTTTGTTCCTCTGCGTTGTGCGATCCGTTGTTTTGCACCGTCGTGTGTGCGTTGCCGCCAGTCGGCCGTTTCCTTTCGCCGTTGTGCGTGTTTGCCGCCGGTCGGTGGTAGTCGCCGTTGTCCTTGTTTGCCGCTAGTCGGCCCTTCGACGTCGTGCGTGTTTGCCGCTGGTCGGCCCTTCGCCGTCGTGCGTATTTACCGCTGGTCGGCCTTTCGCTGTCGTGCGAGTTTTTGTCGTCGTCGGTTGGAGCGTTTGTGTTCGTCACGTGCGGATTGTGGTCGGCCCAGTGTAACGGAAATTGCGTGCCCCCAATCCATGCTGTGCAGTTGGCTGTCGTGCGATTGGTGATATTTACCGTGTTATCAACCTCTGTGTGATTAAATCACAACATAGTATGTTTTTATTTTGTAAAATTTTATTAATTTGCACTTTGTATATTTATGATAGTCGAGGGCGTCCCGTTTTTCTGTACTGTTTGATACTTTTATTATCATTATTATCATTCTTATTACTATTATTAAAGTGTTGTATGCCCAACACCGGCCATTCACTAATTGTACTGTCATTATTATTATTATTGGTCACCTACACATGTATAAATATATATATTTCAGTTAGTGTTTCTTTAAAGTGTCTCTGGGTAATTGAAGGGCATACGCTTACCATTTGAGGTCAACCGCCTTCATGTAGGAACCTGATGGTACATGTGTTTTAATCGGTATCTACACTTTGCCATCACGTTTTTATTTTTATTGCTTGCGAACCAAAACAAGGCGTCATCGGCTACTTCGTCGGTTCCGTTTCGCGGCGCATTTAATTATTTTACGAGACCCATCAAAAATATTGTAAATAATACCTTACCATTTAAGATATAATAACATATAATTATACCGTAATAAGGATCGGATTAAGGTTACATTTCAATAAGATACATTTTATAATACACATTTTTGTAAAACAATGAAAGTGTTTTTGACGCAAAATACGTGGTTTTATTATACAATATATTAATTAAACAAAAATATAAATACATATATACAATAAATAATTGTCGTCTTAATTTAGGCCAACGGGCCTCATTAATGTGCTGTCACAACCAACCGGCAAAGTCTTGGGCATTTCACATAATCGTAGTTGACGTACAAAGCAGTGATGCAATGAAAGTCATTGCTGCATGTCTTAAAAACGGTATCTGTAACAAAAACGTTTATATCAAGAACTACAAATGGCACGTAGAATACATTTATAAATTAAAATTATATTGTTATAGGTAAGATTGTATCTAAGGGTCGGATGGAGAAGCAGGAGTTTTATTCTTAGGTTAAGGAGATATTTTAACGGATTTTTTTTCTGGTGCAATTCCAATACTCAGCAGAAACGAAACTTACGTGTGTACTAATATTTCGGTATGTATTATCGAGACGTCATTTGGTTTGAACCGTTATAACGGCCGATCCGATTGGAAAAAATGACAGTTGGTGGCTATGAAATGATCGACGGTTTTGTACGGGTGACCGATGAAAAAACCGTCTATGATTTGGTTTATCGTGCTTTCAGCTGGAAAATCAAAAAACAGCAATTTATAACAAAATTTTGTAATACATAAGTGTTCATTGTATGTTTATAAAAAATTATTGAGATAGAATTAAAATTTTTTTAACAGTGTAACTACGACGATGATTATCAATGTTTTTAAACATACTGAAAAACATCAAATCGCTTTTGGCGCGTAACAATAAAATAATAAAGTATCGTACTCGGATCGCTGGCGCTTTCCATCATGGTCCTCGATATGAGTCGGACGAGAATCTCAAATTCGGAGGATTTGATGATTGGCCCGTACTCAAAATATGGTCTCATACGGTCTGAGACCAACAGCTTGATCCTTTCGTAGGAAATCACCCGTTCCTCTTCTAGGGACAGGAATATTGATTGATACTCGGGATTAAAGCAGTTATCAAACACTTGATTTAGCTCTTTGTCTATCCGGGCTCGCATGGCATGGGGTAGTCTTCTCATGTTCCTTCGGAACTCGTGTGTCGTAGCCACCATAGCGCTGAGATTTTTATCGTTCTTAACGATGTCAATCATCTCGGGTCGCACGGTATTCGGGTCCACAATGTCTTCCGTTGGCATTCCCGGAAACATTGATGTACGGTTGAAATTTTCAATGGCTAATGTCAAAATGGCCTGTTCGTCCTGTTGATCTGCAAGCGTAAATAAAACGTTTATTTTAAGGAAACGTAATAGTGTACGCTCGATTATGTGTTGCCTGTAACAGACGTTTGGTTTTATTTGCAACAAAGCCAAAATCTAATTACCGAAGACTTGTGCCTGCGTCGGGAACTGAAGTAAGTACGCGTCGCCACAGTTCTGCTGTCTTTCATCAATATCGACAACAGCGACCTCCATCGTCGATGCAGTTTCATGATTTCTATTGTCCGATTGCGCTATGATGGTCGTCATCAGCCGGTCGTGGATCGTTGACGTGCCGGTACAGATTTTCACTTCGTCTATCTGTTTACCCATAAGAAAGCATTACGATCGTGAATCATTTGCGTAATATTGTTTTATTTGACGTTTTAACATGAGCATATTTTAGTGGTGGAGGTGAAGGGGCGATCGCCTCCCCCCTTGAATCTATATTTAAGTAATTGATTTCATGTCAAATTTCAAATTTTTTTAATGTAGATCATTTTATAATAAAATCAAATTACGCGTGGCTGTGAATACTGTAATTAGCTTTTTGTCGGGTCCATGCTTATTGAAAAATCAATTAAAATACAAGCGTAACTTTCAAAACACAGACAGGTGTTAAAAAAAAATTATACAAAATCGATTCTAACTGTATCCGACATTAGATTAAAAAAAAAAAAAACACAAATATTAAGGATTCACCTGGCAAAATATTAACAATTTTACTTGTAAATTTTGACCCTGAATTAAAATAAATTTGAGTCACCCCGCTCCCCTAGAAGTAAGTCTAAATATGCCCCTGCGTTTTAGTGTATCCGCGTGGGATAATTTATGGGTACAGCAACAGCCAAAAGTAGTGGGAGGTTTCTTTTCCTTTTTCAAGTGCAACCTAGGTGTGAATTTCGGGAATCACAGAGTAGATATTCACGTACTGTTTTACGCATTGCATCGCAGTATATCTCTGCTACCATGCACTTCCTTATCGCTTCCTTTTCCATCTCGCCCAAACACTTCTCCACGAACATTTCTATTGTTCCGTCTTCAGCCGAGCCGCGGTCGCTCGCAGTGTTTTCTTTTATGTTGACCATTAGCGTTTCACGCAGTTTCGCCAGGTAACCGGCCCTTACCATATCACTGAGGCCATAGTCCATGTTTTCAGGACTCATGTCTGCTGGTGTTGCCGGCAAACCCAAGTCCCATACCGATGCGTATTGTAGTGAATTCATAATGTCTCACGTACGAGTAAACTAGCTATGTACGAATAGCAGTAGTATACTTGAGTAGTCTGGTGCTTTCTGATGTATCAGCCGGAAAGGTTGTGAGAGTCGATCGG
>NW_020272603.1:0-5565 GCF_003268045.1 Sipha flava
AAAAGTTAAATAAAGTTTCTATATTAGGAGATAAGTGGGAGTGTTTATAATTGGCGGAAGTAGCTTCGCCATATGATGGTTTATCAGTATTGGAATTTAAGGTGGATTTAGGAGAGTTAATATGAGATTTGAGAGTAGAAATGAAGTGTTCACGATGAGGTGGTCTATTTTTAAGTTTTTTATAAACAGTACAGCCTTTGTAATTTGCTGGGTGACTACCTTGGCATAAAGTACATTAGGCCGGAGATTCTGGTGACATAGTGCATACGTCAGATCTATGTTCTTCGCCACATCTGATGCATCGTGGAACATGGTTGCAGTAACCCTGAGTGTGCCCGTAAGCTAGACAGTGGTGGCATTGAGGTGGGCCTTTACGAGCATGGGGTTTTTCGACAACAATTTTTGTGTGCAGAAGATAATCGATTTAGTATAAATCTATATTGTTAGTGGCTTTTTTGAGGTCGACGAAAAAGAGAGGTAGAGGTGATTTATCGGAAGAGCGCTTAATGTTATGAACGTGGGTAACCTAGTGTCCCAATTCCGAAAGAGCGGTAATTATATCTTCAGTAGTGGTAGAGGGGTGGAGATTACGAATTACCACACGTAATGGGCGCTTATCATACGAGTGGTATGAATGAAAACTGATATTTGTCTCAACTAGATATTTAATGAGTAGTCTGTAATGCTCATAGAAATGAGTATGGATGATCAGGTAAGATGGAGTGGTTTTACAGATAAACTCAATTGTATTGATAATTTTCATCAAGTTTGAGGTGAAACTGAAAAAAATTACTCACGCCTTTAATATAAACTGTAGGTGGTTTTGGTGGAATTTTTTGATCATGAGATTGAGTCTTGTTTGGCTGTGTGTTTTCGTTTGAGTCGTTTAGTATGGTAAGATGGTAAGAACTGAGTACCGGTTAGGAGTTATAAATATTTTTGATTTCTTATCCACTGGCTTGGGTGAAAACGAAGAAGACGATAAATTTCTTTTGCTTGTGCCACGGCTATTAGTCGATTGGGCCGCCATATTACGTAAACGTAAAGACAGAATATAATAATATAATATTAGAGTATGAAAAACAGATAACGGAGCGAATGTAATGACCGTGCATTCACGGTGAACGTTATCGCCGGACTGTTTAAGCCACATAATATAATGTTACAAATAAACAATTATAAGCACCAACAAAATTCATCGACTGAATCACCGACGGAAAATAATAAAACTGCGGAAGAAACGGCCGTATTAAACACAGTGACCGTCCACGCATTTGCGTTGGGTGAACAAGTATTGTTAGTTACAGTAGTAGCTCTAGCTGTGAGTCCTTTCACAAAAACAACAACGGTTCGAGCTTTATTAGACTCCGGGTCACAGAAAAACTTAATTACAGAAGAGATGGTGCAGGCGTTACGGTTAAAGAAAGATAAAGTAAAGCATGTAATTAGCGGTATCGGAGAAATAGTACAACATGTGTCATCGTCAGTATGGCTAAAAATAAAATCCCGCTTAAGTGATTATTTGGTGTATTTGCCATTGATAGTGGTCAATTATCTCCACAAAATATAAAAACAACATGTAATGTTCCCGATAATATTGAATTGGCCGATCCATATTTTAATACGCTACAAAAAATTGACATATTATTAGGCGCAACATATTTTTATGAATTTTATACGATGGACAAATACGCCCTTCGGCAAATGGGCCATTGTTCCAAGAAACAGTTTTTGGTTGGGTAGCTGTTGGACCAATATCGGAAAATAGTTTATCAAAAATATCTACATCGAACGCATTTTTTTGCACAACCGATATTGAGTCCACACTAGAGAACGTATTACAACAATTTTGGTTAATAGAGAACATAAGCGACACACCACTTTATACGATCGAGGAACGTACTTGTCAAGAATATTTTAAAAATACCGTTATCAGAAATAACGAAGGACGCTTTGTTTCTGGGAAAATCGTACGTAATTGCTAAACGTCGTCTCTTAGCAATAGAACGTAAATTTCAGAAAGACAAGAAATTAAAGGAAGAATACTTCTCTTTTATGAAAGAGTATGAGTTATTAAACCATATGGAACGGGTAGATAATGATGAATCCGAAAAAGCAGATCAAACGTGCTATTTGCCGCACCACGCCGTAAGGATGGACAGTAGCACTTCGACAAAATTACGAGTGGTGTTCGAACCGTCTTGTAAAACAGACAACGGTATTAGTTTTAATGATGTTTGATTAAAGGGCCCCGTTGTACAAGACGAGTTATTATACATTAATTCACGATTTCGGACGCATAACTATGTATTAACGGCTGATATAGTTAAGATGTATCGGCAAATATTAATGACTAACAAACATCGCGATTATCAAAGGATACTATGGCGCACCGATTCCAATCAACCCATATAAATATATCGCCTTATCACAATCACATACGGAAGAGTGCCCGCATCAAATTTAGCGACAGGTTGTTTACAGGTGTTGGATGAAAAGGCACGCGAACAATTTCCATACATCTCACCTATTATTAACCACGATTTTTACATGGATGACTTACTGACTGGGGCCGATAAGGAACAGGAGGTGATTAAAATACGCGATGGCTTGATCACAGTCATGAGCAGTGCTGGCCTAACATTGCGAAAATGGTCATCCAACGATACAAGTTTAATAACAAGTCTACCTAACGAAGACATAGAAATATCAAATAAATACGAACTCGATCATTCGTTAAAAAAAAATACTAGGTTTATTTTGGGATGCTACGTCCGATGAATTAAAATATAATGTGCGCGAAACCAAAAAGGTAGAGGGGATGAGTGTTACTAAGCGAGAAATGCTGTCCGATATAGCTGCAATTTTCTATCCGTTGGGTTTAGTCGGGCCATTAATAGTGCGCAGGACCGTATTACCGCTTAGGCTGTGTAGGCTAAAGCCTAGGGCGGCAAATTTTTTTTTGGTGTAACCCAAAAAATACGTTGAGATATTAATTTTAAATATAAATTATAAAAACATGCAATAATATAATATATGAAATAATATTATTAATTATAAAGTATAAGAAAATATATTTTTAGGTTCTAAAATGGTATGCAGGGTGTAACAGAAATATATGACAAATAACAATACAGTAGAACCTCATTAATCCGGACTAATTGGGGCTCTAGGTTGTCCGAATTAATGAAAGTCCGGATTAAACAAAATAACCAAAAATCGTAAATTATAAACTTATAAAAATGTTATTGCATATTTTATTAAACCATATATTATTAAACCTAAAAAAATAGTAGATACATACATAATTGAATTACATACATAGTATTAAGGCACACTTTCGTTATTCACATTTGACACTGGTTTGAAAAAACTGCTTATCTTTGGTTGTCTTCCTTTTCTTGTGATTTCTTTAACGATTAACTCGCGAAGATGCCTTAGATGCTCATAATATGCAGATATGTTTTCATCGTTATTATCTTCAACGTATTTGATGACAATGTTAAGATGATCTTTTATTTCACCAAGTTTTGGCTTAGGGTTTACATTATCATCTGCTTCATCCTGATCATATTCATCCGTTTCAGAGTTTTCTGTAGCAGTCACACTTTCAACAATCTCCTCCTCTGTTAAAATATGATAACCTAGATCATATTCATCTGCTTCTAACCACAGCTCAATGTCTTCCAATGTAGCTGAATTTTCACCTCCTTGGTGGAAAATGTTATGAAAATCTTCTGTTTCTAATTCAGCCGTATCTGGTTCAACCTCTTCATTTATCAAAAGTTTTTTCCACGAGTTAATCAATGTTGAAGGTTTTATATCTTTGACAGCAGATGCGAAATTATAAATCATTGATCTGATATTGTAATTTTTGTGATTCTGTAACGTTTTATAACCTCTTCTATCTTCTTCTCCTGCAGCTGGTTCCTCGACTTCCAAAATTTCATTTAAAAGCTTCTTTTTATATAGACGTTTGGCTGTGTAAATGACGCCTTGATCCATAGGCTGAATCAGAGAGGTTGTGTTTGCTGGCAAAAACATGCACGTAATCTTTTTATCATCGCTAGTGAGCTGTTCAACTTGTGGATGTGCTGGACAATTGTCCAGTAGAACTAAGGCCTTCACTTTATCGTCAGGAATTTTCAAAATTTCTGTTTGATATCTTCTAATTTCTGGCACTGCTTTTTTGTGAAACCAATCTAATGTAATGTCTGAAGTGAACCATGCGCTTTTCGAGTTGTAGTAGTGAACTGGTAACGTGTCCATAATATTTTTTATTGCACGTGGTTTTTTACTTTTTCCTACAATCACAGGCTTTAACATATGTCTTCCATCAGCATTAGCGCACAGCAATGCAGATACTCGATCTTTACTGATCTTCCTACCAGGCGTGTTTTTATCAGCTTTGGACGCTTGGGTACTGTCTGGTAATGCTCTCCAATACAACCCTGTCTCGTCATAATTGTACAGTTGCGAAGGCAGTATGTTTTCAGCTTTTAAAATATCATTCAAGTTTTTTCTGAATGGCTCAACAGCTTCATTGTCTGCACTAAGACTTTCACCACATATTTTTTTATTTGTTATGTTGTGACGCCTTCTAAACCTAAACAGCCATCCTGAACTGGCTTTAAAGTTATTTATGTTCAACTGCTTAGCTAATCTATCCGCTGCAGCCTGAATTTCAATTCCACGGACTGCCAATCCAGAAGAACGAAGTTAACAAAATCATTTGTAAACTGCATCATCAAGGGATTGATCTAGTGGCAACCGCATTCTCTTCACAACACTTGTTTCTTTTTCTACATTAAATTTCAGAATAAATTTTCTTATCTCGTCTTTTTTCTTTCTTATGTCTGAGACGGTTTGTTTAGCTATCCCATATTGCGCACAAATGCTTGACACAGATGCTCCTTTTTGGAGTTTTTCAATAACACAGAGTTTATCGTTAAGAGAAAGAGACATATGCTTACGCTTTTTACCTTGACTAGATTTACTTAACGACATCACAGTAATATGTATATAAACGGACGAAGTATTACACATAAAACAAAAACACATACGAAAGGTACGAAACACTCCAAAGCGTATCAAACAACCGACTGACGTACCGAACATATACGTATACATATATATAAATGGATTATATGTAATTAGATAACTTTAATGACAATTGGTATTGATAAATATGTTATCGCAATATCCCGCATTTATGGGAAATTTGTAGAACTCGTTTTCATGTTTATTTTAATCTACGGGGAAAACTAGCGTAATTTCTTATTTACGTATTATAAACGGCTGTCCGGATTAAGCGAAGTCCGGATTAATGAGGTTCTACTGTACTGAAGAATGTTAGGCGGAAACTAGATTTTGAAGTCAACTGTGAAGTAGAATCTGAGATTTCACAGTATGCAGTGATGAAGCAAGCTAATGAAACTTTAGAAAGTGATTGCAAAGACTTCAAACTTGATTGGACCTTAGGTGCTTCAAATAACAGTTTTTTTAGATCTGGTGAAATTAAAATGATTGAAGAGACAACTGATTTGAAACAACCAAAAAGTTATG
>NW_020272604.1:0-3054 GCF_003268045.1 Sipha flava
CGCACTTGTATCCGAATTAGCTAAAGCAAAAGAAAATATTAGACGTAAATATTCAGCATTAAAACATGGAGAGGACGACGCTCGTTCTTTCATTTCTCAAACGTTGAAACCTATAATAGATCCTCTGGAAAAAATATCAAACCAATATACCATACCTGAGGAAGACGTTGTAAACGAAGTTGAATTTTCAAATAATCATATAGACATTGAAGGCTGGTTTCGTTCTCAAGCCAAAGATAAAACATATGGTCCGAAAAAATTACCAAATGGTACTATTAAGCTGGGCGACAAAGAAGTTAAATTCGTTGGAAACGCACTAGTTATTGATGGCATCACACGCCTTATTACACCAGGACTTATAAGCTTGTTGTTTTCGAAACACCCCTATCGATATACTCGGGAAGAATTGGAAACATATAAATCGATATTAGAACAAACATCAGCACATTTAACTTTGGACGGGACAAAGATTAAAAGTGGTGGGGATAAATATAAAAACATAATTACTAAATTGTTTGCATTAGGCAGTGGACTGTTTATGAGATTACAGAAACATTATTTAGTTTATTGGAACGATCCGAATGAACTTGTCGACAGACTTAGACTTCTATTAGCTTCATGGTCGGCAGGTAATACAGGAGTCTCGAACGAGATATTATCGATTTTCGAAGAGTTGAAAGAAGACGGTATAATAAAAAGAATTCCTGATGTCTAAACGTGAGATTGCCTGTGAACTTCATCGCCCGTCAAGAAAAAATTATACCAGACGTGCGGTCAATGTGTATGGAAAAAAACGACTTGTGGCAGGCCGACTTGGTTGAAATGATTCCGTACTCAAAACAAAATAAAGGTTTCAAGTATATACTATGTATCATCGACTGTTTTACAAAATTTGCATGGACATTACCGTTAAAAACAAAAACCGGTGTGGAAGTTGCTAAAGCTTTTTCTAAAATATTAGTTGACCGCTCCCCTAAGCTATTACAAGTCGATAACGGTAAAGAATTTTATAATAAAACATTTGATGACTTAATGACAAAGTATAAAATTAATAAGTATTCAACATTTAGTACGACCAAAGCGTGTATCGTAGAACGATTTAACCGAACCCTGAAAGAAAAAATGTTTAGAGAGTTTACTGCTAGAGGTAAACATGACTGGATATCTATTCTACCGATGTTGATAAATATGTACAATAATTCAAAACACAGAACTATCGGAACAACACCATCGCATGCAGACAAAATGCCTACATCGATTAAATTAAAACGTCGTACGATTCTCAACCAAAAACCTAAATTTAAATTAGGTGATTATGTTCGTATAAGTACACAGAAAGGTGTTTTTACTAAGGGTTATCTACCTAACTGGTCCACGGAAATATTTACCATAACCAAAATAAATAAAACATCGCCACCAACATACATGTTGAAAGATTATACGGGAAAACCGATCGCGGGATGTTTTTATTCTAAAGAAATATTTAAAACTATGTTCCCTGATGACTATTTAGTTGAAAAAATAATTCGTAGTAGGGGTAATCAGCTGTTTGTCAAGTGGTTCGGATTCGACGACTCACATAATAGCTGGATAAAAGCAAATGAAATTAGAAAATAGTTTCAGTATCGCAATGAACGTGTTTGGTGCTACTACAGACAGTGAAAGAAACAAATCAATTGCAAGGATCGAAGAATCAAATGAATTACTTAAAACTAATCTGACAAAAATTAATAATGTGATCGATAGACATCAAGACAGTATCAAAACGCTTTTCGAAAAAGAAGTCTTCACTCAAGAACAAATAAATAACATTAAAACATTATATTTCGACCCTCTCGATCAGCGTTTATCAGAGAGTCAAAATCAAATAAAATCAATAAATAATATTATTTCTAAATTATTAGACCGTATAAATTCGATTGAAGTTTATTTTAAAGATAAACCTTAAATGGCCATCATAGATGTTCAATGTATTCTCGGAGTCAATAATAAATATTTTATCAAAGAAATGTCTGTATTAAGTATCGATACACAAACAGCACAACATTGGATATTCAAACATAGGTCTTTAAAACAAGATACAAAATCTCAAAATACCAACAAGTGGCTCGAAAGAAATTATCATGGATTACCATTAGAATATGGAGATGTCGATTACAAAGAGCTGGGTAACATTTTAAAGTCCTTAAAATTCGAATATTTATACGTGAAAGGCTTGCAGAAACAAAAAAATATTGAGGAGTTTATCCCACATGTCACCGTCATCAACTTGGAAGAACTTGGATGTCCTCGACTTGATCAATTACAATCTAATAATATTTTACCTTGTTGTATTTTTCACAAAGATTTAAATCCTAAAAAATGTACATTTTATAGAGTGTTTGCTATAAGAAATTGGTTTATAAATAATTCTTAAAAATACAACTGTACATACGTTAATTTAATAAATATTTATTATATATTTTTAACAATGATTTTTAATTATTTATTCCATTACGTACATTAATGACAATTTATATGATTAAATAATAAATTATATCTAAACAGAGAAAATTATATTTGAAAAAAAAACAATATTAATGAAAATAGTATGACTTGACTTAAAAATCTAATAATGACATGTTATTATACAATATTTACAATATACATAGATTTATTTACATTTTTTTTTTTTTTTTTTTTTAATGAAATTTAGTTATGAAAGTATTTCAGCTACCAATAAATCCATCAACTCTTTTTCAGAATCGTTAAATCTATCTAATTCTGTTTCATCAAACGTTGGAATTTCCCTATAAAAAAAAAAAAAAAAAAATCAAATAAAAAATATTAAAAGTAAAATAATTTAATTATTTTTTTAAAAACTCACTCGTTGCGATAGTGCCCATGAGCCCTGGTATTAATTTGGTTCTCGAGCACAAGCCTCTTATCATCGGATCGGTTTAAAGCCAATTTAACTGTGGAAATTGATTTCATCTGATGTTTGAACGATCTTAATGATATATTTACACGATATGGAGTGTATTGGTTGGTTAAAGATTTTTGACCGGTACATTT
>NW_020272605.1:0-22006 GCF_003268045.1 Sipha flava
AAAAAAATTCCACTTTACGGTAATTAATATACCTGAGTCAAATAACGTTTGATTTCGGCTATGTAATCCGTGTCCTCGTTATCCAGCAACATACATCCCAAATCGTTGAATATCTTATTCATGTTCACCAAATATTGCATGGGTTTCAAAAGGACATCCAACATAGTGCAGCTATCCTTACCGACTATATAGGTGGTTTTGATGAACTCGTTTTCTTTGGTGTGACTGTTTTTCCTGTCCAAAAAATCAACAAAAATAAGAAATTAAAGCGATGGCGTCAACGCAACATTTAGGTGTATGCGCGGGTAAAAGTGCACGAAAGTGTATAGGATTTTAACGAAGAACCTGGTGGGATGGTTAATACAATTATTTCGTACAGCGGTGAAAAGGACTTAAATTATTTCTATGTTTGTTTTCATAATATCGATACTTATATGATTATTCTAGTGCACACACAAATAAGAAGATTAACAGAATTAGGAAATTATAACATTTTAACGCGAATAAAGCTTTGCTGAAATAACCGACTTGCATTGCAGAATATAGTATTCGTATACTCCGTACCTAGTTCAATTTATACGTGTTAAAAATGACCGCACAGGTTATTTTATAGTTGCATGTTAAGTATTGTACAATACTGAGACGTTATGCGAGTTCTAGGCAGTTTTCGTTTCAGGGGCGATCGGAGAGGTATTACCAACTTAAAGCAAAATTGATATCCCCCCTGCCACCAAAATGTATTTGTTTATTAATTATTTACTCCTATGAAATATCACATACCACATACCACCTCCCCCTCGAACATTTACTACAACTCCGGAATAGAAAGTCTGAAATAAACGTTGATTCTAGACGTACAGTAGAAAATATTAGAACGTAGAATGTTGTAAAATGAAACAAGTAGTAACAAATAAAAATATTTAGTCTGTAACACATAATAGCTATGATTAACGTCTTCGAAACACAAAGCTACTTCACAGCTTAGTGACGGTAACTTTTTGACTTTACTATCTGCTTATAGTCAAGGTATATATAAGGTATATATACTTTGAAGTTTAACGAAATTAATTCATAGAATAATTGTAATTTTCCTCCTGTAAATGAGCCATAATGTATTCACTCTTATTTTATTACATGGAAGAAAACGCTGTAGTAACGCTTCTATTATAATATTGCATTTTCTTAATTTTTACCTATTTTCTACACAATCATGAATCTACACTCACGCCGCAATCAAAGGCTGTTTAGTGAGTTAACCGAGTTTTAATTTTAATTTTAAAACTGTGTTAAAAACGAATAAGTAAAATACTTAAACCATTACAATAACGGGGAAAACTGGAAGCAATTAACCGCGAAGTAAAAACATAATGTTATTGATAAATATGCATGTATTAATAGTGTATAAATATACAATATTACGTATTTATGTGAGAAATCTCGACATTAACTTGTTCATACAATAGATGTTTTAAACACATATGCATACTCGCATATAATTATTCGGAGCGTGCACACGTGTAAGGTATGGAAAAATAGGCAAATGACATTGGAAATGTTTTTTCCATTCCAATGTCACCTATCGTCCGCAGAAGGTGAACATAATTGCGCCACAGACGGTTCACCGATCGTATACGATGATTCCGTTAGAGCACTAGAACCGCAGTCGACGACAGTGGCAACTGAAATTTGGCAATTTTTTGGGGTGACTTAGTCATATTTTGGGTAAAAAAAATTTTGGTAGAATTAGAATTTGGCGTAAGAACTTAGTTTTAAGTTATAGTTGGTTAAAATTCATAACTTTATACTAAAACTCTTAAATACTCTGTATGCATCAACTAAACGTACAAAAGCGTTGCGCATCATCGATTATTCATCCACTAGCCAAGTTCGATTACCACACAGATTTTATAAAATTTTGCACTTTTTTTTTTTTTTGAACGATAATTTTATATCTGGTTTTGTTCTCTTATCGTAATGAAAATTGTTTGATTAATGAGTTGTTCCGATTTCGTTTTCGATTTTGAATATCGGTAATTATTTTTTCCGATTTCGATTTCGCTTTCAAAAACGGTATTTATTTTTTCCGATTTCGTTTTCGCTTTTGAATAACGGTTTTTTTTTCAATTTCGATTTTGGTTTCGAATATTGTTATTGATTTTTTTCGTTTTTGATATCGATTTCGGTTTTTAACGATTTTAAACGGTACTCAAAAACGGTATCAAATACCGGTTTTAAGCCCTAGTCATAACACATATTATTCTTAATTAAACGATAAACTTGTACATAGGTTATCGTAACGATATGCATATGGTATAGTAAATATAGAATGTATATAATATATAATAATATAATGGGTTCGTCATGGCCGCTTACGCGCTCACGCTCATGCTTACGGACCATTCGTCTAGGGAATAAGTGCTCATACTCGCTTCGCTTCATAGATAAGTATATATATCTCTATATATAGTACATAATATAGTTCAAGCTGAACGAGTGTAAGCGCGTAATACTGTGTTATCAAAGATAATATTGATAAAAAATAAACTAAATGTTTAATTGTTTTAAAATATTTACTTTTAACTTTTTATCCATATTAAATATAATGGATATCCAATTACAAAAAGTTGATTTACAAAAGTTAATAGAAATATTAATTTCTTCTTCTGAAAATGATGACTATACCGAATTCTTGTGACTATATGTTTTATTCGTTTAATAGGTTATTACTTTATCAGTAACATCTTATCACAATAATCAGCATCGCGCTCACACTACACTACCAGGATGGAAAAAGCGGTCCTAAGCGTAAATTTATGACGTATCACCTACTTTCTTTGACTTCATGCTTGTAATCTAATGCTTTGTTTACACGTGACGAGTTCTCGGCCGAGAGAGTCAACTCGACTGAACACTGTCCCATGTGAACTCAAGGAACCAGTTCTCGGCCCAGTAAAATGAGCGAGCAAGCGAGCGAATAGAAACCGTTTCTATTCACTCGGCTGACCGACTACCGCCACTACCAAAATTATTTATACTCGGCGTGTATAAACCTCTCTAACCGAGTAGATCGTGTAATGAACTATGTGTCATTTGGCTAAGCAAATAAAATACGTGTAGACGCTGCTCGGTCAATTTCGGTACTAGACCGAGCAACATAACGAGTGACACGGCCGAGTACTCATCACGTGTAAACGAGGCATAAGCGTTTCAATACGCCAAGACGAACGCACCCAATAAATTGTCGCATTTTGTATAATGTATCATATCAGTTTTGTCGTAGATTGTATAATTAAAATTTTTTTTTGCTGCAATTTACACATCGACTTTTAGAAAAAGGTAAATTTTACCGCAGTTTACCATCTTCCGCAACAAGCAGTCATCGAATTTTATCTTTTTTATAATCAGAATCTGAAGCTGTGTTCAGCTTATTACTATACTTAATATTATATGTATATTATACGTATAGTATTCTATACTTAATTTTTATATGGACCTATAAGTTAATGGTTATTTACTGCTATTTAATTTTTAATGACATACTCGTATGTAGCATATTTCCGACATAAGTCGATTTAAATAAAACAAATTCGATTTTTTTTTATCATCATATATCCCTTGTGATCATCTCACGTACCTCAGGTTGGAAACCGATGACCTAGATCCGTTTAAGTTTCAGTTAATGTTTGATACGTTTAAATGGTTACGAAATAATATGCGTGGTTATGTCGGCGGATCGAAGCTCGTGGGTCCTACGCATGCATTTATTTACATAAAATTAATAACTAATATTATAACTAACATAGTACTAACGTGCAACGGAGAACGCGCGGTCGGTTAGCAAAACTTATCACAATATAAAGTCATATAAAATAGTTTTATGCATTCATATCAATATGTTAAATTTAATGAAATAAATAGTAACAGATTTATAAAAAAGTTATTGTGGTACATCACATTATGATCACTTAACATAAAAAAAAAAGTTCGTAAAATTTACAGAAATTCGACAAACAATTTAAAAATATTATCAAAAAAAGAAATAACAAAAAATGATATACATATAAAAAAAATTGCTTAAACATAAAGCAAAAATTTCAATCTTTAACAATATAATTTTTTTTCAAAAGACTTTAACACAGTAAAAAGTATAAATTTGAATAAGTTGAATTTTTTACAAATGGAACAACAATCATAAATAAAATATGAATTTAAAAAAACAATAAGAAAAAAAAATAAACAAGTAAAAAATAATATTTCGTTAACAAAAAAAAAAAAAAAAAACAAAAAAAAAATGTTCATAGTCAATTTTGTTGCAAATAAGAAAAAATAGTTTTTTTCACGTCATTAACAATAACCAAACAATTAACAGCAACAATGTCTTTATAAATGGATTCATCTGAAACATAAAATAACATTTAAGTTATAGCTTTAAAATAATAAAAAATGTTCAATAAATTAGTTTTATCCAAAATAAAAAATAAAAACTTACACATAAGTTTATCGATCGGAAAGAATGATAGTAAGGATTGGCCTTGCTTTTCCATAATTTCTGTAATATTAAGATCCTTGATATGTTCTTTTACATTATACAAAACGGACATTAAATCATCTATACTTTTACCATTAATTTTTGAACAAAACACAAAAGCATGACCCATTTCAACAGGTTTGATCACTCCGGTCTAAAAGAAAATTAAAATTTAATACAAATTACATTGAAAAAATAGCAATAGATAATTTAAAAGTTCTAGTTCATAAATTATAAATACCTTAAGGAACATATTAACAAGCACATAGAAAACACCAACATTAACTTGAGAGAGTAATGGATATCCAATTAACAAAAAACTGTCAGAAGCTTTAAGTTTCTTCAATGATTCTAAAATTAAACTCATAGAGTCAAGCTGTTTTCTACTATTGTTTATACAATCATTGGCATAAATCGATGCTACATCACAAACAATCAATCGACCATGGACCGCTTGTTTTGGAATTTGAAGCCGAAAATATCTGTAATACATAAGAGAAACAAAATTAAATATTAATTAGTTAATATTAATATTAAAATTAATATATATATAATAATATATTAATATTATATTTATACTTATTATTAAGTTGAAATATAATTTCATTAACATAGATCCAAAAATTAAAAACTTACTCTCTACGCTTTGTAGCGTCTTCTGTTGGAACAGCAAATAATGATCTTGCTCGATTGCTGTAATCAATAAGTTCATTCGTACAAAATTTTGAACTACGAATTATAGAAACGGGCTTACCCATTTGCATTTTCAAACTAAACAAATCAATTTTGGCATCCTATAAAAAAAGCAAAACAAAATAACAAATTATCATTTAGTTTTAAACAATACGAATGTTATATAAATTTTGTAATTATATAGTTATATTAAATTTAAATATAAGTTTTATAATTCTACTGACCTCTGCGGTAAACCATGAAACTTCATCATCATACTTCCATGGAGTTTGCTTATAACTATTCACTTGATCTTGAAGTAATTTAGCTTCATCTAATTCTAGGTATTCCACTCGACGCATTTTTTCGGTAAATGAACAATTCATATCTGTCTTCGTTGTTGAAACTTTCGGTAGATCAAACTGAATGGCCTATTCAATGATAAATAATTTTGGGTTAATCAAAATTTAATTTTTAAATGTTTGAATGTTAAATTAAAATAAAATATTTATTTATTTTGAAATTTATCTCCAAAAAGACAATGCACAATAGGTAAAATATCAATACAAGTTAACTAAAAAAAAAAAAAAATTAAATATTATATTATAATTCATACTCTAAGTTTATTTTGTCCAACAATTTCCTGAGAAGGGTAAATTGGTTTTATTTGAAATCTATTGACATATGTATTAGCGACACAATACTGTAATTCTGTTAACGATTTAATATCATTTTCAGTTTTTTGGAAAAACCATTTTATGTTATTCTCTATAATTTGCATTTGCAATTCACTAAAATATTTGGAACACTTATATACGGATGATAAGAAATCTTTTGGCAACTCGTTCAATGGAAACAAACAGTTATAAGACAGTGCTAAAATTATAAAACAATTGTTATAGAATATAATTAAATAATAATTGAATAATTTAATATTTAACAAAACTTACTGCGATTAGAAGTTGAGAAAAATTTATGTATCAAAGGTTCTACGCATTGAAATCCCTTAAAACCTCGACAAACAACATAAATCTCAGAATTTCCTTGTTTACTTGTTAACGGTTTTTTTATCTGTACCGAGTCAAAAGCACAACACAACAAATACATTCGACATAATGTATTACATTCAAACATGGTAAACATTTTCAGAACAAATGTACCACCTGTAAAAATAATAATTATTGTTAGTAAAAATATTATTATTAAAAATTTTAAAACTAATAAAAAATATTAGCATTACCTTTTTCAAGTATCATAAGGGCGACCATTGTCTCTACTAACTGCAAACGCGTGACTACATTTTCTTGTTCATCCGGATTATTTTGACAATCCATACTACCGTCGGCTGTTACCTGAAAAATTTTAAAAAACAAACTTTAGTTACAAAATTAACCATTAAAATGAATATAAATATAACAAAAATTAAAGTAATGTTTTTTTTACCATGCTTGCTTTTTTTCCAAAACGTTTTTTAACATAGGCACAAAGATCCTTATAGAAGTTTCTTTGGAAAATATCTCCTGTTTGATCTTTACCAAAAAACCAATGGCTCATTGTATGTAATATGAATCTATCATCACTAATCATATCAGGATTACCATTTCCTTCATGATATGGGTTCAAAGAAACACCAATCCAATCCCACTAAAAAAAATAATAATAATAATAATAATAAAATAAATTATAAGTTAGTGAAGGAAAAAATTTAAAAAATTAGATTACTTACTTCAACATCAATATCTCTGTTACAAATAAAATGGTTTAGAGCAGTAATAAACCCTCCTGGAGCTTCACATAGATGAACACTGCAGAGTTTACCACCATCAATACTCTTTTGAGGTATTACATCATTATCATTTAATATTTCATAAAACTTCAACCAAGCTGTAGTCAATAACTCAGGACGCCCAGCCCCTCTAACTTTATATAGAACTTTATCGGCTGGATTAGTCTGTTTGGTATTTTTATGCCATTCGTTCAAGTTGAAATCATCAAGTTTATCTTTCACATTATTTAACGATTTTTTTAAAGTGATAAAATCTGGTAACTAAAATAAATAAATAAATAAATAAATACTTAATCATAATTCAATTTCAATAGTCATTAAATTGAAAAAATGTGAATGTTTCATAATATTATCATACAAGTGGGTAAATATTTTGTTATCATGGATTATTAATAGTTTAATGGTATAATCTACACAGGGACATATTTGGAGTCATAAACACTGAACTATTTGCAAACGTAGTCTCATACCGAAAATAAATTTGAATATAATAAAATATGTTGTACAATGATAAAAGGGGATTATCTTTATTTTTTAAGTTTGGTCACAAAAATGTGGCATGATAAGTTTAAATTAATTATATTGCATCTAAAAATTTGATTAAAATTTAATTATACCTACATAATGTTTTAATCAATAATATATATATATATTTACCTCCCATTTCCTTCGACTCAGCATGGTGTTTGTTTTTGGAAGTTCCCACTTGTTGGACTTATCCATTGTAAACTTCTTTAAGAATAGTTGATCAACTTGGTCGTATATCGATCGTTTTCCACAAGTGTTGTTATGTGGTTTTTTGTTGGTATATCCGTCATATCTCGAGCTAAAAGACTTGGATGGCTGTTCCATCCTATCAAGTCGTCTATTCCTCGTCCCAGTAATAGATAGAGTAGCGGGGGCCTGGACGACCACCCCCGCACCCTCGCGGTCGCTGGATGACGACCGGAGTGGGCCCGCTACGTTGGTTCCGGTTTTGACACCGGAACCACCCACTCCTGCCGACCTCTGGGGTTCCGAAGCCCCTGAGGTGGTACCAATAGTTGACTTTTGACAGTGCATATTGTGGTTTTTTAAGTGATTTCCTTCACTGCATTTTAACCCTACTGCCAGGGGGTTTTTGATCAAGGTTTTCCTTCCTCTAGGACGGCTGCCAACCAAGGCTGAAGAGCCCGTCCTACCCTTTGTCGAGGACCACTTTGTCAGCCCTCAGTTCGTCGACCTGTCCAACATGGGAGACCCTGTTGGTAGTAAACTACCGTTGGCATAGCTCTCGGAACTATTGAGGGACACAAGCCCCCCCACCACGACAAGGTGGGTCCTCATGGGGGGGGAGGTATTCAAGACGTCACACTGGATGAGGGACTTACCCAGCCCACCAATAGGTAAGAACATATTTTATTATTTTTTCTGCACCTTTACAGAGGTAACTGCAAGAGACTGTATCACGGCCATCCAAAACAAACCCGTAAATATATTGTGGGGGGTTGAGTGCGAGGAAATGCTCGTACTTGCCTCGAAAAAAATTGTGACATTGAAAGAATAAATTATGGCGATCCGCCACCCCAAACATTACTTCATCGGCATAACAGGGTGGCGGCCTTGCTGCCAGATTTTAAGGTAATAAAAGTCCCACCATACTTTGGAGCAACCACAGGTTATAGTGTTATTGGAACATTCCACATTTTTACCCATTATTATTATGTTAGCGTTCTTTTTTTGTATCCAAATCTTGTAGAGTTAACGAAACAACGTACGTGTATTTATCTACAAAAAATTGAACATTCACGTAAAATTGTTGAATTTACCCCTCAACAAGTGTTTTTAATACGAGACTGTTGCTATTTGAAGTGTTATGTTTATGTAAGAGTATTGAAAATACGACAAACTTCAACTAAAATGTACTTTCAAAACTTCAACAAGGAATGTATTACGTACACACCTCACTCGATTCAAATATTTGTAGTATATAAATTATGAGGTCTAACATGATATATTAATGAAATAATACTTCAACTCTTGTTAAATCCAATATCATGTCATTATCGGGACTTGAATTAATTGAAGTTCTTGAATTAATGTTTAACTTATTAAATTAAATTATAGCTTTAACTATTTATGTATAATCACAGAACATGCTATGCTGCAATAATGTTACAAAGAATTTTTTGAAATAAAAAAATATAAACCGATAATATAGTATAATATATTTTATTTAACATAATGTAACAGCTAAAATTGACCACAAAAGTACAAATCATAAATAAAAATTTTGATTTATGTTCATTTAACTTTTATACATAATAATTTATTAAATATATCCACACATTTTATTAAGATAAAGCTCAAAGTATAATAGATATCCCTAAAATATAGATCTCCACATGCCTGTGAATGTAGTATATTTGAATGAAAAAGGTATTTAAACATTTTTTTTATATTTATGTAATGAAAATAGGACAAACTTGAACGAAATGTACTTTCAAAATTTTGATAGTTTTGTCAAAGTTTTGACATTGAAAATAATTTAACCTTAAAATCACAGTTTTCTTAAAAATAATTTTTTTATTTTAATATTTCATAATTACTTGAAAGGGTTGGAAAATGGTAAAAGTTCTTACCTGTTGGAATTATCTGCTCGATGGACGTCTGCATAGACTATCTCCAATAATTGGCAAATCCGCTATTTCAAAAGTTGACAAATTGACCACTGATCAGCGGTATTGCAAAAATAGTTCACTGACATGTTAAAATCACTTAAACTTAAAACTTTAAAATAATAATGAAAATATTGAAGAAAATTGTATGTGTTTACCTACAACTCCACTGATGATGTGATAAATGCTTCGTAGGAACTGATTTTAATTGAAAAAATTAATTTTAAAACGTCATAGCAACGCGTTATTCCTAATAGCCAATAAAAGTGCCAATGATATAATTTTTTTTTTCAAATTAAATAAATTTAGTCGTGTTAGTAAAAATATTTTAAAATTATAAATCTTGAAACAGTGAAATCTGTCAGAAAAAGGAATCACAAAATAATATGAAAAATGTTTGGTTTTTGACATTACATTTAATTCTTATTTTCGAGAAAAAAGATTTTACATTATTAAAAGCAATTTAATTTTCACTAGTTACATTTCTATACTATATATTTTTACACTTTTTAATTATAAATACGAATTTATGTTTAATATTATACCTAAATTATCACATAAATAACTTTACGTGCATTTATTTAAATTATTTAGGTGACACAGAGTAATAATGCACTTGGTATTTATTTATTTATTTTTTTAAGTACATTCATGGGGTATAAGATCAAATATCACATCTTAATATATACAAAATACAAACGCTAATTTAAAATATAATTGATTAAAATGATTTATTCTTTTTTATAGTTAAATTTTTTTAAGCATAAATCAAGTATTTCACTATCTATTTTTTATAAGTCATATCAATGTGTGATTTTTTTTTATAGGACTACATAAAAGATAAAGTGTATGTACCAAAATTACCTGCAAACTTGGAAGAGCTTAAAATCAGAATCAAAGATGCTGTTAATTCCGTGACACCAGATATGATCAGTAACGTTTGGAAAGAATTTGATTACCGTATAGATGTATATCGGGTGGTCGGTGGAGGTCATATTAAACATTTGTAACCAAAGTAAATAAAACTTAACTATTTTAAGAATATATTTTACTTTATCTCACCCTTATACCTTTATTTTTAATATAAATATAAATTTTTGAAATTGGATGAAGACTTTTGATATACCGTGTACTACATATTGTTGAGCATACTATAAATGCTATATATATATATATATATATATATATATATTAAAGGGTTTGTTTTACAAATAGAAACATTTTGATTTATAATTTTAAAATTGCTAACGTATAAATCGTGTTTAATGTTATTTTAAAATCTGCGTATCAAAACTATAATTTATTATATTTATATATATTTATAGGATGTAAACGTTAGACATTAATTAGTTTGAATTCTTCTTAAGTTTAACTTATTTTTAGCCAAAAAACTTCTGTATACCTATGTGTATTGAGTAATAATATAATATCATATGCCATCTAATGACGATAACGAACGGTTAGAGTAATTTTAATTGTACCTCATTATTATTATTATAATCATTATCAAATAAATATACAAACGTTTTTCAAAGGTGAACATAAAAAACAGAACCACGGATTTTATGTATTTTTTGTACAATACCTATATGAAACATGAACTTCGAGAACTGTATATGCAGTGCTTGATTTGACAAAATTAAAGAAAGGGGACTCTGCTTAAAAAAAATTACGTCCCCAAAACTTGTTAAGCGTTATAATTATAACGTATTAATTGTAGAGGGACGCTAAAATTTCTAAAAAATAGAAGGGGTACTTCGTTCCCCCTCAAGTTGAGCACTGTGTATATGACCTTAATAAATCGAATAATGTTAAATATAAATATTTTTATATTAAAAATAATTAATAATAATACAGTTATCAGATAGATAATTTGATATTGATATTTATTTTGATTTTTAAACAATACTTAATGATTTTATAATATGCACTTTAATTACTTTTATTTAGTTATACAGCATACAATGGTGTTAATACTAATAGTAAACTAAGTAGTCCAATTATGTTATAAAATATAAAATAATAATATCGTGTCGGTGTACCCATATACGTATAAATATTAGCTAACTATATACACTCTTTACTAACTATGCTAAGTTTAGAACAAGGGTGGCCGACCCCAAATTTGGAAGAAAAACGAGGGAAAAGAAGGAGAATACTAGTATTTTTATTATTTTTGGTAATAATTAAAATTAATGAAGTCTAAAGGGAGGAACAACTAGCAAAATATGCAGATAAATGGACAGCAAGTTACATTTTAATTTTATATATTATTCCTTGATTCACCAAAAAAACTTCGGTTAATAGAGTTTGCAGTATCTACTGCACTTATGGAACTATATATTGATCTGCTGCAGTAAATAAATATATTTTTAAACGTACATAATACGTTGTTTACATTTTTCAATAATTGCAATAGGTAACCTAATACTGTGTCGATTTGTGTAATGGCTTCATGAGCATATAAATAAAATGTATACGTATACCTACATTTTAACATAGAGGTTATATTTCATCGGCTATCGAGTTAGTGCGGTATATAAAATTAATTAATTTTGTCACCCGACGGGATTTCAGCTAAGCAAAATGACTTTAATTATATATATATATCGTGGCCGAGAATCGCACGTAGTTGTCAGTTGTAGGCGGATTGATGCTGATGAAGTGGGTTGCGACGGGTGCCGCCAAGTCAAGAATGGAAACCGAAATAAGAGCACGGGTGTGTGTTTATGCGTCCATGTGTGTGTATTTGAGTAAAATCATCAAGATGATGAACGTAATAAGAACTAAATTCGAGTAAGGTTTGTGTGCGCTCATGAGAAATTAACACGCATTGTGTTCAATAAGTAGAAATGGATATACGAGTATACAGTGCACGTTTGTACGCGATGATGATAGAAGAGCGCGTAAAGACAATTTTTTAAATGTCTTTACCATATACATAACATATGTATGTATGTGTGTGTTTTATTATTAACTAGAAATTAAACTGCTGTTAGAGATATAGAGAAGTGACGATTGTTTTGTATAACTTATGAAAAGTTCAAACAATTAGTTTTTTTTTTTTTTTTTTTAGTTGCACAGTGTATTATATATGCTTATGTTTAAAGGACCGAAACATAAGTTTAAGTATGTATAAAATATTAAAGATTTCTTAAGGGATATATCACTGTAAAATTATTCTTAACTTAACCTTTAACTGTTTCAACAATGAAATAAATAAATAACTAAAAACAGACAGAAATCAAAGTAAATGTCAAAAGGTTAAAATAATCGCATTTAACTACTATACATAGTAGGTAATTCAACTGGCACTACTGTTATTTTTTCGACCTAACAATTATAATGTATTCCTAGTTAATTTTTCTCACTACTCAATACCTACTACGGTACTATACTTACAATTGATATGTGATATCAAACATATAAAAACCAATATACTCGTATGTATAAAAAAAATCAAATAGCAGAGGGCAAACCGCCGTGTATTTGAAAATAATCAAGCATAATAATAGTACCCATAGAACGTTATGTATCTTCTCAACAATAGTTAAAGGTTAAATATGTGAATTATTTATTATATTTAATAAATAGGCATAGAATTTAAAAAAAGGTGTAAATATGCATATAGATCTTGATATTTCATAACAGAATATAATATATATTTATGATTACAAAAACATTATAAGTGTCTTCTACAATAACATAACCTATAGCATAACGAAGGGACACATTTATTAAAAGTATGTTAAATACAACAATTTATAAGTCTCATAAACGCTAGATAACTTGACATTTTTCGAAATATTGAATTATCAAAGTAAAAAAACATTCAAATACAGTACAGTCGGTTCAAAGAAAAGAAGACAACGCATAACGTATTCTTTCAATAATAATAAATCAATATATATATACAACGTGAGTCTGGACACAAAAAACTATAAAAATGGGGATAGATCTTCCTTGATGTTGTCTGAAAAAAATTTGTGCGATAAGTGAATACTTTATAATAGGTGTGTATATATAAATGTTGACGTTAGTTATGTTTTACACTCTAAATATTCTTAGGGAAAAACGCAGCCAAGAAAGATCACGTAAAGGTCGCCAACGCCTTTCTCATATTCAGAGTACATAAAAGTACTCATCGTCAATAATTAAAAATTATACAGAGTGAATATATAAAAATTTATGAAAGATAGAGCGTGGAAGTTTCTCGTAATCAGAGCATACAAGTACTTTTAAGCTAAACAACATGTAGAGGTTGTATATAAAAACATAAATAATTCATAAAAGACAAGATGAGGAAGTATATCATAATCAGAGCATATAAGTAAAAGTTTACAAAGATAAATACATACACTGAAAAAAATATTGGTGGTAATAACAATATAATATTGTCAAGGGTCAACAATGAGTATCTAGTTGCGAGAAATATTTTCTTATAAGATGAACAATATGTCTTGTTAAATATTAAGTATTATTAATATGACAAAAAACATTGTCGGTACAAAGAGTCACAGAATGATAATATACAATAAATTTAATTTTACATTTTAAAGGAGTATTTTAAGTTTTAGGTACAATGCTTATAAATGTTCAATGTGCCCTCCCCCCTTACTTACACGACCAGTGGCGTAGATATAATTTTTTTCTGTGGGGGGGGTTGTTTAAGAGTAAGTTTTTAAGTGTTCTTAGTATATCTTAAAACGAGGTCATATGTAATAATATTACATTTAAAATGGTATTATTATTATGTCCCGTATTTAATGAAAATTATTTTGTTATTCAATTTTTAATATATACCTAATCATAGTAAAATCAAAATATTTTACTATAATATGAAAATATTAATAAATAATAATCAAATATCAATAAAAAAAATTTGTATGGGGAGGGTGGAAACCCCTTACACCCTCCCCGTAACTACTCCACTGTACACGACACACATCTAAGCGATATTCAAATTCCTCATAAACCTGTTGAATCATATCGACTGTAACCAAGTTAATGGCGTCTATTATTCGACTTTTCAACTCGTCAAGATCTTTTAGAGGGGGAGGTGTATAAACAATGCTTTTTATGTAACCCGAGAGAAAAAAATCATAGATTGTAAGATCCGGCGAACAAGGCGGCCATGGACATAATGTAGCGTCATTAGCGCACAAAACGCCTTTTGTTGTTCGGTTAACATTTCAATAACGGAATCGCTAAATGCAGAAAGGACACATGTCCAAGTTTTACATTTTTTCAGGAAACACAAAAAACTTAATATATTTGAAAAAAATTGAATTACAAATTGTATGTTATAGAATAATATAGTTAAAGACATGGTATACATATTTCTACAATCACTTAAAGAAATATAATCTAACTGTAGGTATCTGAAGGACTTTAAGGTTGTGGACATGTGCCGTTTATGCTTCAAATTACCATTTATATTTCGAAAATAACCGTTTTCTTATAAATAAGTAGCTTTAATATGCATAAAAGTTAAATTGACATGATTAAATAATATACAGTAGATTATATACTAATATTGAGTCAAAAATATTTGATATATTTTTAATAATTAGAAATTTAATTATATAAATATCTTATGTTCTATTTTGCTTTGCTTGAGGTTAGTAACAGTCTTAGTTTGTAACGAAAATATATAATTCCAAAATGATTGCAATGCTGGCTCCGGAATATATTTCGCTAGTTGCTTCAAATCTTTCATTTTGCTTTCAAGAATTGGTAAGCTTGAAGTATAAACTAGTGTTTTTGGGAGTTGTACGGGCATTGCATTGTTTTTTCTCAATTTGAAATGGTTTGATATTATTCCGTCAATAAATTCACTTGCCTCAATTATTCCACATTTTTCCGATACACATTCAAAATAATGGTACTTAGAAATTAAAAATTTTTCTATTGTACGACGTTGTTTCAATGTTTTATTACGGCTTAAACATTCTAATGCGTTAGTATTTTTATTATAAGATTGTGGAAACCACATTTGATAGTCATAAATCATACTTTTATCAACTAGAAACACTGAAAATTTTTCTGGGTTTCTTGATGATTTTAAAATAAGTTCTATACAGTCTTCTAAAGTGTATAGACGATCCACTCTGTTCAGTTGTTTTTTTATCAATGCAAAGTCACGATCACACGGCAAAAACGAGTGTCCTCTTTGTGGAAAAAACACCTGAACTTTTTTTAATTTTTTAATTTCAACTAGAGCCATAATCATTCTGAGTAATGCATGGTTTTTGTTTTGCCCAGCACAATTGTCACAAAACAAATGCAATTCCTCAACATTATCATCAACAAAATTATTAATATAGTGAACCAAAAAAGAGCATACATCATTTGGCGTTTTTCTTGCTGTTGCCTTATGATAAACATAACAAAATAAATTATTCGTATTTAAATTATGAATACCAAAAGTATTGACAGATAATTGACGATAATAATATACTTCCTGCACCGGTATTTTAGGTAAGTCAACTACAGCCATAAAATCAAAGCAAAGACCTAACACTTTTTTATTCTGTTGAGAAATCTCTATTGTTTTTTTAATATTATAAAATTTTTTGCTTCTACGTTTATGAACTAGTAATTCCGCAGCAGCAACTCTTTTTGCAACATCATTTAAATCTTTACTCATTATTTTTGTATTTAATTCTTCGCATTTTGAACAAGCATCTTTGACTGGAGCACCAAAGCTTAATGAAAAATTATTCTTAAAATACTCCCAATAATATTGATATTTTATTTTCCCTTCTAATTCTGGATACTTTTCTAAAAACATTGTGTGCATAGTTTTAACATTTAATTTAGGGTTCAAATAATTTTTCAATCGTGTTGTGTAATGAGTATCTTTAATTGGAAAACTCAGTATATGTTCATGTATTTTTTGACAATACTCATATGGCATAGTATTAGCACTAATATTTTTGCCTCTCATATCAACTGGGGTAATATTATTTTCTAACAAATCGACCAGCCGTCTAATTTTTTGAATAGAAATATTATAAACGTTAATGAAAGCTTTCTTACATACTTGAATACGCTGTCCATCTACTATTAAAAAATACTGAACACTTTTGGATTTCGGTTTTTCTTTTCCTTCTTCTGTTTCTATTCGTTTTCGTTTTCTTGTAATTTCTTTTATTTCTATTGTTCGTTGAAGATGAAGGTCTTGTTCATTTTTAGAATGCATTTCATAAAACATTTTCATTGTATTTTCAAGTTTTTCTTGTTGAATGTCTTTGGGACATTTTTTTGAACAACTTTAAATCGAAAATATTATTGTAAAAATATAAAAGCTACTACTTATTAATAACGAATAAAACAAACTAAATATTATATAATTACCATTCTTTAAGTATTAATGAAGGATCATTCTTTGTAGCAACTATTTTTCCAATCCAGTTTGTATGTTTTTTCCCTTCGATTTTTGCTTGCTTAATAATATTTCTTTTATATTTATCACTGTTAGAAACACCTTTTTTTCTTTTGAGAGGACTAATACATTCGTCGTCTGAACTCATATTTTAAAGTTATACACGTTATGATCGTTTGTACACGACTACGACGTTTCAACCAGTACAATATTTATTTTATTCACTGATAATCATTTTATTTTATAATTAGGTAAAGCAACGTTTTCCCATTATAATCTTTATTTACTGATAAACAATTATAAAAAATTAAATTTATAAATAGAACAATATTTCATGTCATACAATAAAGTAATTTCACGAAGTTTAGGCCTGATAATATTACTAAAGTATAATTTTGATGCAAAAAGGTTACATGTCCAGGACATGTGCCTTTTCTGCAATTAACGAAATTTTAAATTATTTTTAACGGGGATCTATTTAATAGGATATGTGCCTTGTCTGCACAAAACCATGTATTTATCAATATTAAATTGGATTATGCAATAAAGTGATTTTTGTAAAATATTGGACATGTGCCCTTTCTGCATTTAGCGATTCAACTAATTACGATACGCCACATGACTAACTATACATTAAATGCCCCTTCACTGCTCGTCCAAGTAAACTTTAAAGTTCCACATCGGGCCACAAGGTCTCGAGTTCCTTTTACTGTACCTCTCCACTGTACCAATTACGGTAAAAACAAACCAATTGACCGCATGATGCGGTTGGCTAACGAGGACCCCTCCTTTCTCAGTTTACCTTAAATTGTGTTATTTTTGTACATTTATTGTATGTAATTTTACTTGTGTCCTAATTATTTTATTTTATATTTACTGTACCTGTAATTCTGCTGTATTTTAGGCCATCGCCCCTTGTATATGTTAGCTATCTTATTTTACCAAATTATTATTGTGTACTGTACTAAATAAGGAACATTAATTCCGTAAATTAATTAATAAATAAATAAATAAATAAAATTATCACAACTTATCGGCAATCGATAAAAACTAGATAAACCCACCTTTCAGATGGTTGATGCATTGTTTACCTCAAAAGGAACAATATTTATTGACTACTAAAATCGGATGAATCATTTTGAAACACACTGTATTTTGTTAATATGACAATATTATAAAATTGATTAGACATAGTTTTGATTTTATGATAGTTATAATACAATTTACAATATTGTCTTGTGAACTCTAAATAACCGCCAACGGCTCATTATCAGCGTTACCTACTCGCATTGTACGATTGCGCCTTGCAAGTTATACTTATCGTTCATTTTTGAAGTTCTGTTAAAAATTTTCAGTTTACCGTGTGTCGTATTTATTTACAAAGTTTACCTTTTCAGAACATTACTAGTTTACGGGACAACCAAAAATTTGGCAATGTTTTTAGGGGCTTTAGTCATATTTCGGGTGAAAAAAATGATGATGAAATTAGAATTTGGCACAAGAACTTAGTTTTGAAGTAATATTTCATTAAAGTTTATAACTTTACACTAAAACTCTTAAATACTAATTTTTCATTAAAATCGTTTAAAAGCATTGCGCAATGGTAGCAACATCGTTAATTTATCTACGTAGCTGAGTTCGATTCCCCCATAGGTAAAATAGAATTTAACAATAATTTTGTATCTGGTTTGATCTCTTATCGTAATGAAAATTGTTCACATTTTTTTTTTCGATAAATCGGAACTTTAATTTTAAAAATTTTAGAACTTCACTCGTTACGCCTGCCAGCTCCACTCACAAACTCAAGTGCCACTGCGTGTCACTTTACGGAGGGATGGAGCTTCGCCCCAAGAGGAATTATAGTCTAAACCTAACTTAGTTATTGTACAAACCTTGATACTGTTGTAAATGGTATTACGCTCTGCATGTGTACTAATAACTGTTTAAAAATTAATTTTAGGATACATATTTTATGAAGTACGAAACAAACAAGAATCCAAAAGGAATACTTTACTCAAAGTTTTAATTCCATAAAGTTTTTAAAATCAACTGGTTTAGTTACATAAAATGTAAAAAATGTTGATAAGCCCATTAGTCACAAACATAGTATAGATTTTGGTAAGATATTTTATCTCTCTACCTAGTGGATAGTACCTATGATGTATTTTTACTTATTGCATTTGTGATATGCATCAGTACCAGAAAAAGACATCAGTTACATAGTGGATCAAATTAAAAATGACACTATATGACAGTATCCAACTGAATCCTCTATTACTTGGTTATTTATACGAAAATATTTATTCAATTTGAACACAAAATTTGATAAACCGTTTCATACTCTTGTACACATATTATCCGACCTAAAACAAAATTAAATATTTTTTTTTGTAACTAATACTACTCATCCATTAATGTTTATGCTTTTGTTTTTCTAATATAAGTTTTTGAAGTTCAAAATATATGGAAATATATTATAACTATTATTTTTATTATAAGTCTTGTTCAGAAACTATTTATTCACAAAAAATATATGTTACATATTTCTTTGAATCTATAAAATATTGAGTTTTTTCATTTGTAATGCTGTTAATGAATGATTTAAGTATAATGTCAAATATTAAATAATTAAACAATACTGTGTTTATTGGTACTACAAGAAAAATATAACCAACGATAAATTAATTATTAATAGTACAAAATAAACTGTATAATTAACAATGTATATTGTTGGTTAAACAAGATACTTTAATCCTAAGTAACAATATGTTGGTTGATTCTACAATAAAAATTAATATAACCAATAATATAATGATTGTTGATTTTACAATAGAAACTGTATAATTAACAATGTGTATTGATTGGTTAAACAAAACTGTTTGAAAAACAATAACAATCATCAAATTGATAATAAAATCTTGTTGGCTCAATATTAACAAGATTATTGTCAATTTAACATAGATTTATATTATTATGATTATGATTTTTTTTTTTGTATATATAATAAAAATATAAAATATAAATAATCCATTTGAGTGCGGAAGAAAGTTCTCATAATCAGAGCATATAAATACTTATTACCAAAAGTTTACAGAAGAGGAATACATATAAAAATATAAGTTTTATAAACATAATGTAAAATAAATATTTAAAGAACCTCACAGAATACCATATTCTTTGTAACTCCATTGGCGTTGGTTGGTATATATACCTTAACAGATTCAGCAATTTCACCCTGGAGAATGCCACATACAATTGTCCGTAGCTGAACACTAGAGAAAGCAGGTATATTCCAACGCAGTCAAAAGTCTGTCCATGAGACTTGTCGATGGTCACTGAAAAAGCCAATGAAACAGGAAACATAATTCGCCGCAACTTGAAGGGTAAACCGTCAGCTTCGGTAGTGATCAGCGGAATCCTAGGAATAATGATGTTGTCGTCATGCTCAGTAGCGTTGAGCTGCTTAACTCTAAAATTCAAACGTCGAAGTTCAACAATTACTATTCTCGTACATTTACAGAGTCCTCTCTTAACATCCAGGTTTCTCAACAGCATGACAACAGCATCTACCTTAAGAACCAGGTCATGAAGATAGAGTCCCGTGGAGTACAGTAAGTGAATACTCTATTGGGAAGTCTGCGGCATCCTCGGGGTCTTCGCACTCTATGGTGTCCGTGCTGAGATAATGCCTGATTTCACCCACGTGACGATTGTGGAGAATGCCTTTGTTCATCTGACGACACACTTGTTGGTGGAACACAAAATGACCTTGTTTACGTAATCATTGACGTTGTGCAAGTTCATAATTTGCGGAAACACAAAATCTGCCAATGGAATTTGACACAGAAATCTGAGGTACACTTGTATTGCGTTCTTGTCGTAGCCTTATCTGTCAACATTACCGTTACTCAATATCACCTATTGAGATTATAATTCTCCATCCACGCTGCAAACTCTTTTGAGAATTTTTAGACTGAAATTTGATGGTAGAAGTGGACTTGAGCGTGAGCACTCCAAAAGGCAAACCGAAGGTGAAGTGCACAGTCCTTCCGCAGTCCAACAGAGCAGCTGCGATTTCGGTGAACGCCACCGCCAGCACATTCATGTTTTAGCCGCACAACACAGACATGACACAGGAATAAAGCATTGTCTTTCCAGTTCCACCGTTGACAAAGACCTTGGTGCTCGGACGGGGGTCCAACACTGCGGCCATCACGCGATCGTACACAGCCCTCTGATCGACGTTGAGCTGCTGGAGTAATGAATCACCTCACTCCGATTTATCAATAGCGTCATATACCGCGTCTGGAGGTTCTTCGATCACGTCTGGAACTGGCAAACCAAAATCAACTAGCGATTTACCGTAGGTTCCGAGTAGTTGATTTATGATGTTGAGACACGCCGCCCTAGCAGCGCCTTCCGGCCGGTTACGCCATCAGGTGTTCCTTGACACCGTTGTAAAGTTCCAGCAGATCGGTCGGCAAACAATAGACGCAGATGATCGTGAAGAGGGCCTGAACCTGCGCGGAATGTCATGTTGGCAGGCCCCGTCTTCGAGCAACCCCAGTGTCGTCGTGGCTGCTTCGTAAGTGAGATGAAACACGCCGTCAACAGTCTTAACGTCGGCGAACGACACACAACCCCGACTGTGTATGAGTAACAAACGAAAGTAGAAACGATCGCGGTCTAACGGACTTACCGAAAACATTTGACCTATGGCTCGGTCTCCACTGTTTTTCTTCTAATCCAAGTGTACGTAAAAACGTTCAAACAATAGTGATTAGCACTTCGAGGCACAAACGGCTACGTACAACGGGAAAACCCACGTGACCTCCGTGATGGGATGGCGTTTTTCGACAGTGCAGCCAACATTCACGTCATTCGACAGTTTAGAGAGCACTCGCGACGTACATGCAAACAAACGGGCTACACACTATTGTTCCACAAAATATTTGTTCCGATTCACTTTTGTTCCA